>NW_025182632.1:0-2581 GCF_004010195.1 Chiloscyllium plagiosum | reverse complement strand
GGACTTATATGCTTAATGGTAAGATCCTGGAGTATTTTACTGACAAAGACACCGAGGAGTGCAGGTTCATAGTTCCTTGAAAGTGCATTTGTAGGTCGAGAGGATAGTGAAGAAGGCATTTGATATGCTTGCTTTTTTTGGTCAGTGAATTGAATACAGTAGTTGGGAGATCATATTCTGGCTGTACAAGACATTGATTTGGCCACTTTTGGAATATTGCATGCAATTCTGATTACCCTCCTGTAGGAAGAATGTTGTGAAACTTGAAAGGATTCAGAAAAGATTTATGCGATGTTGCCAGGTTTGGAGGGTTTGAGATATAGGGAGGGATTGAATATGCTGACGTTATTTTCCCTGGAGTGTCGAAGGCTGAGGGGTGACCTTATAGAGGTTTTGCAAAATCATGAGAGACATGGATACGGTAAATAGACACAATCTTTTCCCTGAGGTGGTGGAGTCCAAACCTGGAGGGCATTGGTTTACGGTGAGAGGGAAAAGATTTAAAAGGGACCTAAGGAGCAACGTTTTCATGCAGAGGATGATGTGTGTATGGAATGAGCTGCCAAAGGAAGTGGTGGAGGCTGGTACAAGTACAAAATTTAAAGGAAATTTGGATAGGTACATAAATAGGAAATGTTTAGAGGGATATGGGCCAAGTGCTGTCAAATGGGACAAGATTAAAGTAAGATATCTGGTTGGCATGGATGAATTGGATTGAAGGGTTAGTGTACAATGCTCTTTTACTCTAAGATGAAGGCCATCCATGAATTTCCAAGACCATCCTTGAAGTAGGAAGTGCTAAGATTTTTCGGATTGAGTGGACTCTACAGAAGTTATCATCACTATCCTTTTCATGAAGCCTAACATCCAACTTCAACCCCATCTTGTTACCTTCACTTTCCTGCCTAATTAAACAGCTTGTGAGGCCTTGGGTTTTGTTTTCATTTGGAACATGAGAAGCAGCCTGAATGGGTAGGTCAAGCTCCCCCAGAGTCAGGATTTTAAAAAAAACTTAACCTTCAGTAGCAGGTGCTGAGGTCTTGAAGCTGGATGTGGAATCTTTTAGCCCTCTCTCTGTTACAGCAAAAAGCTGGGGTTCTCTTCCTGCTGCTAGAATTGCATGTGAGACAATCTATTTTACCAAATTTGCATTTGCCAAATGTGTGTTTATGGGATGTTACTATATTGGAGCAGTTAATTAGTAGTAGTTAATAAACATATTACTTTACTAATCATTTCAATAGAGTTTCAGTTAAGTTAAAGCTTTTCTTTTTATTTTGTCTGTATTTTAATTGTAGTGCGTGAATAGAGTATGTTTTGTTTCAAGCCTGACAAATTGAATTGCATCTGGAACACAACACTTTACAGTTACATTTAAAATAAGAGAAAAATTAGGGCCTAGACTATCATCTTAATATATTTTGTAGGAGTTTGGCCTGGTCTATAACAATAGGCCAACCATCTGTGTGGACTGGCAGCAGCATCCCTCTCTGGCCAACACCTTTTGTGCTGTTGCTACACAGTAATCGTGTGAAATCTGTTCTTTAAATAGTTGTGATGCTTTACCTTTGGATAATCTGATTTAGGCGGACACTTTCCATTCCGTGGTCTTGTCTTTGCTCTTATGTGATGTTTGAGTGATCAGGATTTTAAAAAAAAGTTAACCTTCAGTAGCAGGTGCTGAGGTCTTGAAGCTGGATGTGGAATCTTTTAGCCCGTGGTCTTGTCTTTGCTCTTATTTGATGTTTGAGTGACCATTGTACTGAGGGAGCTGTTCTGGATTTTTAGTGAAAGGCGTATTTTCCCACATCTTTGGGAGAAGGTGATAATGACCCTTTCTGCGTGAGCATGCAAGCAAACTTCATCTGCACATCAATGATTGAAGTTGCAATATCTTTGTAGCTGTATTTCCACCAGGAGCCACTGTGTGACAGTAACATTCTGTGTTTGAACTCGAATATTAATCAGCAGCTTGATGTTACCTCAAACGTTATTCTCTGGCTCAGTTAAACATCATCAGGCACAGCCTCATCGGTGAGATCCTGAGCTCGATGATCTCCTCCTGGAACATGTATCACTTGCTCGACTTCATTTCTCAAAACCAGATCCAAAATGTTTTCCTTCTTTTGTGAACTGGGCAGATTTGCAAGATCACCTTGTCAAATCTTCAAAACACTTTTCTTCCCCAAAGCTCTGTACTATGTTCATTCCTGGTTTATATTAGTGTAACTAATATCCTCTAATGCTAATACTTTGCTTTGAAACTTGCAGAAAAATTACAAATTTTATAATTCTATTTCCTTTTCCACATTATGCTCAGAAGCTTCCATCAATGTGAAAGCTCCCTCTCAGTCTCACAAAGCAGGATGTTAGAGCTATAATATCGACACTGTCAGGGCCCTCTCTTATTCCTTCTCTGTCACTCCTGAATAGTCGGCAAATAGATTCAGAACGTGTTGGAGAAACTCATTAGGTTTGGTCACATCTGCGGAGAGAGAAACAGAGTTCATGTTTCAAGTCTAGTATGACTCTTGTTTGAACAGAAAGGGGTTGGAAGATGTTGACAGGGCGGGGGGGCAGC
>NW_025182631.1:1555-2581 GCF_004010195.1 Chiloscyllium plagiosum | reverse complement strand
TCTCGCCCTCTCTCCCGCTCTCGCCCTCTCTCCCTCTTTCGCCCTCTCTCCCTCTCTCGCCCTCTCTCCCTCGCGCCCTCTCTCAGCCTCTCTCGCCCTCTCTTTATCTCTCTCGCACTCTCCCTCTCTAATCCTCTCTCGACCTTTCTCTCCCTCTCTCCCACTCTCTCTCTCTTCCTCTCTTGCCCTTTCTCCCTCTCTCGCCCTCTTTCGCCCTCACTCCCTCCTTTGCCCTCTCTCTCCCCTCGCCATCTCTCCCTCTCTCATCCTCTCTCCCGCTTTCGTACTTTCTCCCTCTCTCGCCTCTCTCCTTCACTCCATCTCTCCCTCTCTCGCTCTCTCTCGCCCTCTCTCCCTCTCTCGCCCACACTCCCTCTCTCGCCCTCTCACCCTCTTTCGCACTAGACCTCTCTCTCGTCCTCTATCCCTCGCGCCCTCTCTCCATCTCTCTTCCACTCTCCCTCTCTATCTCTCTCTCTCGACCTTTCTTGCCCTCTCTCCCTCTCTCGTGCTTCCTTGCCCTCTCTCCCTCTCTCGCCGCTTCTCCCTCTCTCGCACTCCCCTCACTCTCGCCCTCTCTCCGTGTCTTGCCCTCTCTCTGCCTCTCTCGCCCTCTCTCCCTTTCTCGCCCTTTCTTGACCTCTCTCGCCGTTTCACCCTCTCTCACCCTCTCTCCGTCTTTCGTCCTCTCGCCATTTTTTGCCTTCTCTCTCTGTCTCGCCCTCTCTCTCTCTCTCTCTCTNCTTGCCCTCTCGCCCTTTCTTGACCTCTCTTGCCGTTTCACCCTCTCTCACCCTCTCTCCGTCTTTCATCCTCTCGCCCTTTTTGCCTTCTCTCCCTGTCTCGCCCTCTCTCTCTCTCTTCATCTCTCGTCCTCTTTGCGGCTCTCGCCCGCTCTCCCTCTCTTGCCCTCTCTCCCCCCTCGCCCTCTCACCCTCTCTCGCCCTCAGTCTTTCTCTCGCCCTCTCTCCCTTTCTCGCCCTTTCTCGACCTCTCTCACTGTTTCACCGTCTCTCGCACTCTCTC
>NW_025182631.1:0-1085 GCF_004010195.1 Chiloscyllium plagiosum | reverse complement strand
CCTCTTTGCCCTCTGTCCCTCTCTCGCCCTTTCTCCCTCTCTCGCCCTCTCTCCCTCGCGCCGTCTCTCAGCCTCTCTCGCCCTCTCTTTATCTCTCTCCCACTCTCCCTCTCTATCCCTCTCTCGACCTTTCTCTCTCTCTCTCCCTCTCTTCCTCTCTTGCCCATTCTCCCTCTCTCGCCCTCTCTTGCCCTCACTCCATCTTCGCCCTCTCTCTCCCCTCGCCATCGCTCCCTCTCTCACCCTCTCTCTCGCTTTCGTACTCTCACCCTCTCTCGCCTCTCTCCCTCACTCCATCTCTCCCTCTCTCGCTCTCTCTCGCCCTCTCTCCCTCTCTCGCCCACACTCCCTCTCTCGCCCTCTCACCCTCTTTCGCACTCGAACTCTCTCACTCTGTCTGCTTCTTTCGCCTTCTCTCCCTCTCTTTCCCTCTCTCACTCTCTCACACTCCCTTGCCTTCTTGTGCCCTCTCATTCTCTCTGCCTCTTTCGCCCTCTCTCCCTCTTTCGCCCTCTCACCCTCTCCTTTCCTCTCTCCCTCTCTCGCCCTCTCTCCCGCTCTCGCCCTCGCTCCCGCTCTCGCCCTCGCTCCCGCTCTCGCCCTCTATCCCTCTTTTGCCCTCTCTCTCTCGCACTCTCTCCCTCTCGCCATCTCTCCATCTCTCTTCCACTCTTCCTATCTATCACTCCCTCAACGTTTCTCACCCACTCTCCCTCTCTCGCTCTTTCTTGCCCTCTCTCCCTCTCTCGCCGCTTCTCCCTCTCTCGCACTCTCCCCTCACTCTCTCCCTCTCGCCCTCTCTCGCCCTCTCTCCGTGTCTTGCCCTCTCTCTCCCTCTCTCGCCCTCGCTCCCTTTCTTGCCCTTTCTCGACCTCTCTCGTCGTTTCTCCCTCTCTCACCCTCTCTCCCTCTTTCGTCCTCTCGCCCTTTTTCGCCTTCTCTTCCTGTCTCGCCCTCTCTCTCTCTTCATCTCTTGTCCTCTTTGCTGCTCTCGCCTGCTCTCCCTCTCTTGCCCTCTCTCACCCCTCGCACTCTCACCCTCTCTCGCCCTTTGTCTTTCTCTCGCCCTCTCTCCCTTTCTCGCC
>NW_025182630.1:1093-2581 GCF_004010195.1 Chiloscyllium plagiosum | reverse complement strand
CATCACTGGTTTATTATGTAGCTAGAGTGAGGTACTGTGATTAATATAGTTGGACATGCTGATAAGCTAGCAGAAACATGATAAAACAAAGATATAAAAATCTGCGGGCCCTGAAGTTCGGGGGCATTCGAGACTCTGCTTTCTCAGTATCACGGTTTTTTGTTTGAAGAACTCTCTGCGTCGCCAGATGATTCACTATATTTTCTCCACAACAATTGCTAATCCAGACCATGCTAATGTTCTAGCAGCTGGTGGAAGTTAAAAACAATTAATAAAATATCGAGATGTAAAAATCTGGTGTCAGTAACATTGACCTTGAGTAAATGTAGATTGTAAACATCATCTCCTTCCCCAATGTACTTTCAGGAAGTGAATCTCCGGTACTTTCCTGGTCTGTCCTAAAAGTGACTCCAGACACACAGCCATGTGATCAACTCTTCAATGGTCTCGGAAACGGCCAAGGAAGACACTTTATTGTATCAAACTGCTCCGAGTTCTTAAAAGATAAAACTGGAAGAACACCCGGCCCCAGCTTCGGTACTGGAAAAAGGGAAATGGAAACGCAGTCCTCTTGACCCTGCAGAGACCTCCTTCCTAACATCTGAGAACTTGTGACAACATTTACAGAGCTTTCCCACAGACTGCACATGAACATCGGGAAAGGAGGAGGTCATTCAATACATTACGCCTTCCCCATTCTAGTTCATGTTCAAACATCTCCTCAATGCACTTATCCCACTCAATAAATATATCTGTTAATGTTATTAACCTTAGAAGCTATGAAATAGGAAGTGCAGTAGCCCCTTTGATTCCTCGAGTTTGCGACCCAATTCAATATAATGATGGCTGGCCCTTTATTTCCACACAATACTCCTGTTCTTCCCTTATCCCTTTAGTGTCTCAAAATCCTTATTTATATTCTTGGTTTCCAGGTGCGAGCACATTCTCCAGGTTCGCTAGCGGAGTGCAAACATTTCGTGTCAACTCAATGCAGAGTGCCCTACGTGTACCTAATACTGTGGGAACTTGTTTTAGACGTCCCAGGCAGGGGAATTATCATCCCTGCTTCCAATCTGTCACACCCTGTCAGAGTTTTATATATTACACTGAGATCTCCACTAATTTTCCTATAGTGATACCTAGAAAAGTACCTATATTACAAGGAGATGTAGGACATTTTAAAACATATAAAGATGAGCAAATTACTGGGACCTGATCAGTTGTACCCCATAAGTATGTGGGAAGCTAGGAAAGAGGTTGCTCAGCATTTTGCTGATATATCTGTATCATTTATTCCACAGGTGATGTGTCAAAAGACCTGGAGGGCTGCTAACATAGCGTCATTATTTAAGAAAGTTAGGAAAACACAGGTAACTATAGATCGGTGAGCATGACGTCAATGGTGACTAAATTGTTGGAGGAGGTTTTGAGGGAAAGGATGTATATGCATTTGGAAAGTCAAGGACTGAAGAGGGCTTTGTACATTGG
>NW_025182630.1:0-1071 GCF_004010195.1 Chiloscyllium plagiosum | reverse complement strand
AGTAAGTTTGTAGATAATTCCAAATTTGGTGGTGTAGTGGACAGTGAAGAATGATATCTCAGAATAAAATGGGACATTGATTAGGTGAGTCGAGGGGTGGCAGATGGAGTTTATTTTAGATAAATATGAGGTGTTGCATTTTGGCAAGGCAATTCAAGGCAAGACATATAGGTAGGGTCCTGTCGAAAGCTGCTAATCAAGGGGAACTCCATAGAAATGATCGAATCCCTACAGTTAGGAAACAGGCTTTTCGGCCCATCGAGGCCACACCGACCCTCTAAACAGTATCCCGTTGGACAAACCCCTACCCTATCCCTCTGAGCCTGCATTTCCCATGGCTAATCCACCTCCCCTACACATCCCTGGGTACGGTGCGCAGTTTAGCATGGCCAATCTACCTTTACCTGCATATCCTTATACTGTCGGAGTAACATATAGCACCCGCAGGAAACTCACGCAGACACGAGGAGAATGTACAAACTCCACACAGCCAATCATTCAAGGATGGAATTAAACCCAGCTCGCTGCCCTGTGAGGCAGCAAAGCTAGACTAGTGGTGCAGGTTCTCCGTTCCTTGAAAGTGCTGTCACAGGGAGATAGCGCAGTGATGAAGGCATTTGGTGATCTTCCCTTTGGTGCGTGCTTTGAGTCGAAGCATTTGCATGACATGTTAAATATGTACAGGACATTGGTTTGGCCACTTTTGTAATATTGCCTTTAATTCAGGTCTCCCTGCTATTGGAAAGGCGTTGTCAAAATTGAAAGGGTGCAGAAGAGATTTAAAAGAATGTTGCAGGTTTTGGAGGGTTAGAGTTACAGGGAGAGTTTGAATAGGCTAGGACTATTTTCAAGTGTTGAAGCTGAGGGGGGACCTTAAAGGGATTTATAAAATCATGAGGGGTATAGATAAAGTAAACAGTCAATATCTTTTTCCAGGATAGACGAGTCCAAAATTAGAAGACAAAGGTTTAAGGTGAGATGGAGAAAGATTTAGAAAGGGACGTGAGGGACAACATTTTCGCACAGAGACTGCTGTGGGTATGGATTGAACAGCCAAAAGAGGTGGTGGAG
>NW_025182629.1:1409-2581 GCF_004010195.1 Chiloscyllium plagiosum | reverse complement strand
GCTTAATAAAGTTGTAATACTGGGGGATTTTAATTTTCTAAAATTTGATTGGGACTAACGCAGTATTATAGGGATGGATGGTGAAAAAATTGTCAAATGTGTTCACGAAAATTGTCTTCATCAATATGTAGATGATCCACAGGAGATGAGGAATAAAATCCCATTCCTGGTTCACTAGACAGAAACAAACAAACAAAATTGAGTGCACCTCATATTCATCCAGCTTGAACTGTATTTGTCCACTGTGCCACCAGGTTTGGTGTCATCTGCAAACTTACTAAACATGCCTTCGATATTCTCACGCAAATCATGTACATAAACGACAAACAATGAACACCCAGAACCTACCTCTGTGGAACACTGCTGGGCACAAGCCTTCAGTCCGAAAAGTAACCGCCCTCTCTGTCTCTTGCCATTGCACCATTTGAAATTGCTGGAGAGAAACCCCACAGTTCTGGCAATATCAGGGCAGAGAAAAATGGAATTAACTTTTTTTTTAGTCCAATATGACTTGTTCAGAACATGTTCATGTAAGACTCGATATGTTAACTCTGTGTCTCTGCCCAGATACTGCGTCATCTGTTGCATTTCTCCATAATTTTTCATTTGGATTTCAGATTTCCACTATCTCTATTTTTTTTATTGGTCTAGACGCTGAATCCGGTAATATTTGGACAATATGCTCTATTCCTCTTCCCATTACTTGTGCCAATGACACAAGTAATTACACTCGATTCTGTTTCTTCTTTAAGTTCCGCAAATAAATGCGTGGATCTCATGAAAGTGATTTTGATTTAAAAGGCCTTTTAGAGACAGCTACACTCGAAGAAAAATAAGTATAGTTCATTAATTATGACATTGTGCGTGTATGACTCACATTGTCTCCTCAGTCGCTGAATATTTTCAATATATTTCTCTGAATAATTGGACATTCAGTATTGCGTGCAATTCCGGCTCCTTCCTATCATAAAAATGTTGTGAAACTTGAAAAGGTTCAGAGAAGATTTCCAAGGATTTTGCCAGGGTTGGGGGATCTGAGCTACAGGGAGAGGCCGAACAGGCTGGGGCTGTTTTCCCTGGAGCGTCATAGACTGAGGAGTGACCTTATAGAGGGTTACAAACTTATGAGGGGCATGGATACGATATATAGACAAAGTGTTTTCCCTGGGGTC
>NW_025182629.1:0-1345 GCF_004010195.1 Chiloscyllium plagiosum | reverse complement strand
GCTGTATCCTCACTCTAACTCTGCTGCAACTCACTGTAACTCAATACATTTTGCTATCTGTGTCTGTTTTTATTTCTGAATATCTACTCCAGATATAAACAATCTTAACAACCTGTATAACCTGTGATTAAACAGTATCTATATAAGATATAATTCTGTACATCACATTTAAAGATGACCTGTTCTGTTCACATTGTCGTTCAGCATTCCATGTACCAAAGGTCATCAGTTCTCTTGCTCTGCATTTCATTTCATTCCGTTTGTCAGAAATAGTGATGGTTGAAGACTCGCGACTGGGAGTTCCTGTACTCCCTTCAGGGCTCTTCATGCTCTGGCCCCAGTACTTTCTGTCTCATAGCCAATATAATATTCATTCCTTCCATTACACATTAATTCATGACATTTAATGAACAAGGTTTTGGTACCTTGTTATGGAGCAGGCCCGACGCCTCAAAACATTTTTAAGCAAATAGCCCAGACCATGATATTGTTATTTGTTGAAGGTAAGTGTATGGTGGATATTCCCAGACTGAATTAGCTGGTCCGACTGCCGACGTTTAAACAAATACAATTTAATTACAAAAGTAAGGAATGAAACACAACGAACTGAAAATCCAGTACCTGAATAATTCATCCTATCCGAACTTGACAGGCTAACACAACTTAATGATGTTGTTCCGAAGTACTTGCAATAATCATAGTAAACAAACCCCTGAGCACAAAAAGTAAAAAATACACAAAAAAAGCTTACAAAGGTTACAAAGTCAGAGGGCAGAAGGAGGAGGAAAGCGTCTAGTTTCAACTATGATCCTGGGTCAACTAACCCTTGAACTGTACTGAGCAGCTGGAGAGCTGGCCACATCCGCTTGATTACACCAGTTTTTTTCTTGAAGACTTGAAAGCCTTCTGGCCGAGACATTATTTGTTAGGTAAAAACCAAAGCACCCTAATGAAACATTCAAAATTGAGACATGTTGGAACTTTGGGATGGTTAGAAAATCTCTGAAAACTGTTCAAGAACAACATAACCTTGTAAAGAGAGCACCTTTGTGACAACTCCCCTGATACAAAACAGAATCATCAATATCCAAAGATGTCTTCAGGTTTCAAACCCCCCCCCCCCCAAAAAAAAAAGTGGTTAGTACACTAAAATACGGATGTATATACATTTACTATAAATATGCAAAAATGCACAACTACATCCGGATTCAATGTGTGTTATACCCATCACTGAGTGTCTCAATCTGTCATTCAAGTGTTGACGTTGCATCAACAATCATGTTTTCAAGGCCTGCCACATGCACAATTTTCGAATTGAATAGCTGCACCAACAGGCTCCAGCAAA
>NW_025182628.1:0-2581 GCF_004010195.1 Chiloscyllium plagiosum | reverse complement strand
CTGTGAATTGGAGTGCTTATAACATGTTGAAGGTTGAGCCTGATTTCAGGGAAAGAAAATCTCGAATAAAATATAGATCAAGTAAAGTTACAAACACCAGCGCACATGCACACACACACGGAAAACAACCTAATGAAGCTGTGTAGTGTCTTAAGACTGGATCAGATCCCGACCTTTATGGGTGCCCTCGAAGAGCTACAGCCCCTCTACGAGATCCACTTCGCGAAGATTCCAAGTCAACGGTCGCCGCCTCAGGTTCTGCTGAATCAACAATAGCATATCGTACCCACAATCAATTGAAAAGAATCCCTAAAGAAGTCGAGACGATGTCCCAGTACCTTAAGCACCTCACGAAAGTCGATAACGTCTATTGTGGACTGATACCACCCAAGGACATAACGACGGCAGCGATCACACCGTTTGAGGCACTTGAGGAGCAGTTTTATCAATGGAATGAAGTACAAACAACAAGGTAGTTAATAATATACGTGTATTACCTGGGACACGGGAAAGCTGAATTAGATAGAACAATACGTGATACATGCTGAAAAATTGCTGCTCAAGAGAAACCATAACCGGAAATCAAAGATGGATCAGCAATCGTGGAAGTGCGCTTGCAGAGATAGATCTGGCTGGTGCTTTGTTTGCGGAGCAATGGACCACTGGTCGAGGCAGTGCCCGCACAGACAGCCTCAATCGGTCCTGGAGGCTGGACAGCATGGTGACTGACAGGGGACGACTGAGGTTGAGGTGGGCAGTCCACAAGGTAGAGGTAAACCTCTTTCCTTTATACTTGGCAACGAAGAATCCCTTATGCTAATCTCTTCTACTAACCTAATGGGCACTGAGATGTGTCCCAACTCTATATCGAACATTGAGATTGCGAAATGTGGACAATATGTTCAATATTACAATGATGCCTATATGTCGATGCCTACCTCTATGTGATATGTGGAAGGTACACCAGTTACCTTTTTGGTAGATACATGGCCAGCACATTCACTCCTCAAATCAAGATAGTGCAGAGAGTTGACGCCAATAAAGATGAGTGGAATGTTCCTGAACTCAATGGAGGCATCAGGCGACATGATATGAGAGAGTTTTACCGCACCCATATTGTGTGAAATCAGTAATGTGTAAACATTCTAATTCTCAATTTTGTTAGCGGAATTCTGTCCTTTACATTTGATGGCTCGGGATCTCATAGTGAGACTGGGGTTGTATTTGCTCAGTACTCCGACGGGCTTGCAGGTAATTCAAAGGGAAGATTCATAAGTGTAAACTGTAAAATACAATCCACGACCTCTGGTGTATGTCTATGAGTGGTGATTAAGCCAGAGAGCAATGAGTTCATTGGGCAATTCACTCGCCCTGGAAGCAGGTAACCATGTTAATCCTGTTAACACCGATTTTTCTTTGCGGTAATATGCTGCACTGCACAGCACACATACACCACGATGGCCCTGAGGAACCATAAGAGAAGTATTGGTTCAGGAGATTGGTTAAACCAGGTCAGTTGTTATTGTGCGAATTTTATTGAAGGGATGGCAGATGTGCAGTCAGTGTGAACTTATGTCAAGTACCTGTGATGGCAAGTAAACTCTATATTTTTGATGTGGAAGGCTACGCTCCTCGCGTGTCACTGGCGAAGGTGTCCAGTGACTGGTGGCAGGATTTGGGGCCATGTGTACTAAAGGCATAAAGAACGAAATGTTGGGTGTTCAGGGACGTTGTGGGTATGTGGTTTAATGCAGATGTGCGGACATATAGGAGGAAATTAATTTTCTATGTTCTAGTTATGAATATCAAATACAAACCTTGATTTTCTACCTGTTCTACAGATCTGTTGCAGAGGAAGAATTGCGAATTCCAGTCTCATGTTTTTCATATTTTGGTGAATTTACAGCGTGATGCAGTTGAGGTCTTTTTATGAGGAAGTCAGAAATAATATTTTGGACATGGAGCTGAATTCTGCTTATACACTCCACCCCTCTGCATGTATTATTCATAAGACTTGTATATCATTAATTTTGGAATAGATTGTGGCACTGTGCACAGCGACAGTTCAATTTGATGTGGGCCTGCAGCTTATTCTGTAATAAATTTACTGCAATAGTCAGAGCTGAAGATTTTTCTTTTCATCTGCAGGATGGACACAGGTTTGTTCATTAAGTTTGTTTGAACGAGCTGGAGGGATGAGGATAAAGATAAAATTAATTTCTACATCAAAAACACTATAGAAGATCAATTCACATTCTAATTTCTACGTTGGATTGGAAGCAAATTAAAAGAACAAGGACCCATCGTTCTGAATATTGTTTTAAAAAGTGACATCATGTTGCAATAATGCATTGCGGACAAAGAAAATGTTGTCTGCATTTGATGGAGATACAGAAATGCAGAGTGAATGTACAATATGAACAAGAATCAAGTGTTAATAAAAAAGGTATGAGAAATCTTTTCTTAATTTTCAAACGAAACCAGATCCCAATTTTCCTAACAGTGATGTTTGATTGTCCATCAATCTCACTTTTCCAACTATATGCTTTTCCTGATACTGATGCGCCTTCTGGCACACATC
>NW_025182627.1:0-2581 GCF_004010195.1 Chiloscyllium plagiosum | reverse complement strand
ACGTCCTGGCCTGAAAGTGACTCCGTATACATATATATGCTGCCTGAACGGTCGAGCAAGACACTCAGTTTTATAATCAAAAGAGAAAATACTGGAAAGTCTCAGCAGGTCTGGCAGTATCTGGAAGAAGAGAAAAGAGCTGCTGGAGCTGCTGAGACTTTCTAGCATTTTCTCTTTTGGTTTCAGATTCCAGCATCCGCAGTGATTTGCTTTTACTCAGTTTTATAACACCGTCCAATGTCTTAAAGGATAAAAAGCAGACAGAACACCAGGCACCAGTCGAGACATCCAAACATAAACACAAACCCTACCAAAGGCCTTCCATCCAAAAATCAGAGGCTTGGGAAAACATTTCCAGCGTTCCTCCAAAGACTGCACTGAAATATAAGGAATAGACGATGCGCACAGTTGAGTCTCTCCATTATATTTCATGTCTGAATAACTCTTCAATGCTTTTCCCCCCTGGAAACTACACAGATTTCTTTTTTAATTAGTCATAGAAAAATCTACCACATGAACCGTACCTGTCCCTTTAGTGCACTGAGTTCTTCCTTCGTTCAAAATAATAATGGCAGATTCTCAATCTCCACGCCATACTCCTGCTCCATCTTTACCCTTTACTAACGAGAAATGATAATATAGGTTCAGTACCTTAGCCTCCATAACCTTACGTTTTACAGCATGCACCATTCTCTGAGTGCAGACATTCTTACGCATCACAGTGGCCTCTCTGGATCGAATATTGTAGTCACATGGTTTAGACGTCACAGACCAAAGTATAAGACCATTCTCTGAGTTTTCACTTGTGCTGTCGTTCATTGAGTGCTACCCTGTCATGTTCCTTCTTCCAAACCGCATTACCTCAGATTTATCAAATTTAAGTTGCATCTACCATTGATCTGCCGATCTGACTATGCCATTTACCATAACATCAGACATAACCTTCTCAGTACTTCCAATCTTCGTGTCCAACACAAACTTACTCATCACTCTCCCACACTACCCTCCACAATCACATCCACGTCATTTCTGAAAAAGGCAAATAATAAGGGACACAGCACTGGTCCATGTAGTAAGCCACTGGTCTCCAGTTACACAATCATCTTTCTACCACTATCCTCTGTATCCTGCTATTCAGTCGATTTTGGATGCAAGTTGCCAAGTCACGCTCGATACGCTGAGATTTTAATTCATCAGCTTCCCATGTCAGCCTTAGGCAAACGTCTCCCTGAAAAAAATGTTTCGCTCTCATAAAAACACACTGATTGTACCTGATCAAGTCTTGACTCTCCAAATGGTTTTCACTTTTCTCCTTCCATATTTTCTCCTTTAGTTTCCTTAACATTGATGTGAGTGCTCCATATTTCTCAGCATTCTCTTCACTACCCGTCCTGTAAAGTGAGACAATTTTAGGTGATCTCCAGTCCTCTGGCCAAAGTTGATTTAAAACTTGGTAACAGCACTTTTTCTTTCTCGTCTCCTACAACAGCTTGGGATAGAACTCATGCAAACATTGATATCTCCAATTTTAAACCACCCAGAAATCTCCAACACCTGCTCGCATTCCATATCATTCTGCTGAAGAGCTTCCTAGTCTACCTTCTCGATTTCTGTATCAAGTCAAACAGAGAAGAACTAATTGCACAATCCAACAACCTTCTGCTTCATGCACAGACTCCCCACTTAGTTTCTAATGGGCACCAATTGATTCCTGGCTATTTTATTCCTCTCAATACACTTGCAGAATATCTTGAGATTCTTCAAGATCTTACCTGCCAGCACATTTTCATGCCCCTGTGTTGGAGAATCCTCTCTGAGTGAAGCATTTCCTCCTTATGGAAGTCTTGAATATCCTGCCACTTATGGTGACCTCATGTCCACTGAATGTGGAGTCGACAGCCTAAGGAACAAAATCTATTTATATCCACGTTATCATACGTTCTATAAATGTTCTGGGTTTCACTTTGCAGAAAACGTTTTTGTTAGGTATTGCAGTATTTCTGTGTTATATAGGCTTTGCTTGTCTATTACGAAATTTTATATTGTACATTCGCATCTCACTGCACCCAACTTGATACTTTGGACTCATGCTTCAGGACTGAGATGTTTGACTGCAAAGCTAAAAAACGATTTGTATACGGAAGTTGTGGTAAATGCACGTCGTTATTATCACAATTTCTCAAAGCTCCTTCGGAGCAAAATAGTTAACTAGTTCTTCTGACCACACAACACCAAATCAGAAAGAACATGGCCACGAATTACGTACATGACATGTTGTTCAACCGAGCTCATGCACTCTCATGAAATTCATTTTACACACCTTGCTAGTGTGTGTGTGCAAATCTGGTGCGAATTATACTATTCTGCTTCAGAATATTCTGTTGAAGTGCGCATCATCGAAGTCTTGCCCTCGTCTACCACAGGCTATGTATCTTGATTTCACAGCTCATGGTTCAGTAAGATCTTTCACGTCAAACCTAATCTAATCATTCAAGATGTAAAGCAAATGTTTAAAAATTATGTATAAGTCTATTATCAAATGATGCAGTAGGTGCAGTTTTTACTCATCAATGGAAACTGG
>NW_025182626.1:0-2580 GCF_004010195.1 Chiloscyllium plagiosum | reverse complement strand
AATCCCTTGCTACACAAAGTGCAGGTGAAAGGCATCTGCTTACAATGTCTGGTGTATCATCAAATAATTTTTAATCCTAAAGCTCTTTAATCAGTCAGAGAATTTAAATTTTCTCTCATTAGGGTGAACAAACACATATCTCCTGAGATTGGAGAACGGAGTGAAACCATTCCAAAAACAAGGAGCAAGGAAATGGTTTCTCCCTCATGTGAATATGCTGCTTTTCACTCAATACAGATGACGAAATGAATCTCTACCATCATTCTTTGCTGGCGTCTGGTCTCACTCTAGTTTACATAGCGTTCAATTCACCAGGTCACTGCCCACCACTTATAAGGCGTAAGTGAAGTGTGATATGAAACACTCTCCTTTTGCCTGATAGGTTTATGTATTTGAAACTTTGCTGATTTCATTATACCTTCTCACACGCAGGTAAGAGGAATGGTTTCTCTCCAGTGTCACCTCGACAGCGTGACATGAGGATGGACTGCGAAGTTTATCCCTTCCAGAGCGGAGCAGACTAAGCGTCTCTACCCTGTGATGTAGACGTTTGTGTGAAGTGAGGCAAGATCCGATGTGAATACTTTCCTAAACATGAAATAGCTGATTGGCTTCTTCCCCATTTGAAGAGTTCGATGTTGAATTAAGACCTTTGAATTTTTAGATGTTTCAAGGTGAACAGTCTCTTCCCAGAATGTCAGTATCGAAGCTCTTCAAGCTGACCTGGGTATTTGTAATGCTTCCCAAAATCCAGACATTTCTATGGTGGCGATCGTGTGTGTGACTGTTCATTTCGTGTCCTGACGAATTTAGTGACTCTGCGAGATCTTTACATCATGTTTGATTTGACTAACTCATCTTTCATTCTTTCTGTCTATTACTCTTGCAAATGATTTACAAATATCATCGCAATCCATTCAGGGTAAAACCTCAGAACAAACAGATCCAATTTCAGGCAGACATCTTTCCTCTATTGCACACACCTCTGAAAATGACACAATCATATTGAAATATGTAAAAACACCATCAAAAGCAAAAAAGAATACTCCTGAATAAATCAGGTTGTTCTTCACACGCAGGTGTGAGACATTTGGAGTCCTGTGGTGCCAAAGCATGGGAATTATCCAGTCAACTGGTGAACAGCCCAAGCTCCCTGTCCAGCAGGATGTTATACAAGAGATTAGCCTGTATGCTGTTACTGTACATCAATGGTTAAGAAAGGGCATGGTGAACGTGCTTGGCAATCAAAAGTGCTATCTGGTCATAGATGTTGACAAGCTCCTTCTGTTGTTGAAGTCGCATTCAATCAGGTAAATGGAGAAGATTCCATGTCACACCTGACTAATGTCTGATAAGTGGCGGGCAGTGAGCTGGTGAGTTGACCGCTGCGAGATATTTAGCCTCTGCCCTGATTTTGTATCAACCGTATTTGAACAGTTAGTCCTGTTCAGTTTCGAATCAATAGTACACCCACAGAATGCTATTCGTAGAGGACTCAGCAATTATATTGCTGTGGAATGTCAACAATGAATACTCAGATAGTCTCTTGTTCGAGATTGGTATTGTTAGGCACATACATCTCCGATTCCTCCACTATTATAAAAAAAGTTAAGTAGCAGGAGCAGCGTCTCTACTTACTTCCACATCATAGAAGTCAAAGTATCAGAAGCAGCGTGTATGATTCCTCCTCTATTATAGAAAGAGAAGTAGCAGGAAATACGTCTCTGCTTCCTCCTGTATCACAGAACGTAAACTGGACGTTTCTGCTTCTCTGCTTCCACCCATACTATGAAAAGGAAAGTATCAGAAGGATCGTCTCTATCTCTTACCATTTCGTTGAAAGCAAAGTAAAAGGATAAGCAACTCGACTTCCTGCTGTATTATAGAATATAAATGGAAGTTGCAGCGTCTCTGCTTCTGGATGTGCAATAGAAAGGAAAGTAGCAGGAGAATCGTCTACGCTTCCTTCTGTATTACAGAAAGTAAAGAAAATGGAGTGGCTTCTCTGCTCTCTCATATATCATAGAAAGCAAAGTATCAGGAGCAGCGTCTCTGCTTCCCCCTGGACGAATGAAAGGAAAGAAGCAGCAACAACAGCGTCCCTGCTTCCTATTGTATGATGGAAAGTAAAGTTCCTGGAGCAGCGTCTCTGCTTCCTCCGGCATCATCGAACATAAAGTGGTAGCTGCAGGGTCTCTGCTGTCAGCCGCATGAGACAAAGGAAAGTACAAGGAACATCGTTCAGCTTCCAAATGTATTAGAGTATGCAAGGTAAAAGGATCAGTGTTTCTGCTTCCTCTTCGATTACAGAAAATAAAGTCACAAATGCAGCGTCTCTGCTTCCTCCTATATAATGGAAAATAAAGCACCACGAGCAGTGTCCCTGCATCCTAATGAATTATACAAAGTGAAAACCTGTATTATTGAAAGCAAAGTAGCAGGGACAGAGTCCCTGCTTCTTTGCTTTATATTAAAGAACGTAACGTACCTGGAGCAGCGTCTCTGATTCTTCCTTTTTGTTTAGCAAGTAATGTAGCAGTAGCAACCTCTCTGTTTCCACCTGTATCTTATAATGTAACG
>NW_025182625.1:0-2580 GCF_004010195.1 Chiloscyllium plagiosum | reverse complement strand
CTCATGACTGGTTTACTTAATAACTCCCTTCCACCCGGGAGGATCCATCTTCTTTGGGTTATCTTAGCCATCGTTACAGTTACTGCACTATCCTCCACCCCAAATTTTCAGCCCAGCAATATAATCAAATCCCTACCTAATAGATTACTTCCAATGTCAGGAATATATAGTAATTGTCCTATCACTTCCTCATCATTTCCTCTAATTCGGGTTGGCTCAAAAATAGGCACCAAGAATTCCTCGCCTTTTACTCCGGAAATCTTAAAATACTCCTTAGTCAATTTAATTCAGAAAGAAGGGCTTATGCCCGAAACCTCGATTCTCCTGTTCCTTGGATGCTGCCTGACCTGCTGCGCTTTTCCAGCAACACATTTTCAGCTCTGATCTCCAGCATCTGCAGCCCTCACTTTCTCTCTTCTTAATCCAGGCTCTCTGCCTTTGTAAGCTTTATTCCTGATGAAGGGCTTTTGCCCGAAACGTCGATTTTGCCTGTCCTCGGATGCTGCCTGAATTGCTGTGCTCTTCCAGCACCACTAATCCAGAACCTTACTCGTCCGATTAATCTGACCAACTATATGCTTTTTTTTTGAGACTTCAACTGTTCTCCATCAATCACTTTTATGTAAGGATAAAAGAGATTAGTTAGAAACTGATAGTAAGGTAGTCATGACGTGTAAAAAGAACAGGAGTTAACACTTTATTTCATAATCTGTAAAATCCTTAACCTTAAAAGATATCATGTTAAAATTTCCATAGTAGAAATCAGATTCAAAACAGTCCTGGATCTCAAGCTCCAGGGAACAAAGCATAAACATTCAATCACCAACAAACAAATGTACATTCAAACCGAATCACAAAGGGTTAAACTTTCTACTAGCTGTACAGCTGTTTTCTCTCTCTGTCACATACACACAGGCACCATGTCTCACAGACACTTTGAGCTTCCCGCAACGACTCCTCTAGCTTTTGAAAATTTTTCTGGACACCTGGTCATAATTTACGAAGTGCACTCTCAGTAGCCCTTCAGCTACTAGCCCTTCTGACACGGGCTGTTTTCCATTGACATATGCTTAATTTTATATATTGCCAATTTCCCGTACTTGCGTATGTCCCGACCACCAAGGCAATACTTAAAGGTCTCTTTTCTTACCTTGGTCTGTGCACAAAGTTACCTGATTATTTCGGTGCGCCCCATCCCGCGGCAATTCCTGCAGCAAATACCGCTGCCCCCGGTCGCCCGGATATATCCTTTAAGATCTTTCCCTACTTGGGTCTTGTGCACAAGAGTTGCCCGACTGAACCCGCCGCGTCTGTCCGCTTTATTTCCAGGGTCTCCCAGTCCGGATCACTCTCACCCAAACCGCGAACGACAAGCAAGGGACTCAGGGATCACCGAAATCGGCGAGGTGCACCTCCCCCCGTTGTCCCAAGAGTGTCGAGCGGTCGGAGTTTTGGATCTCGAACGAGGCCCCCAAATTGTGAGAAACAGAACTCACTCACAAATCAATCAGCCTGAGACAAAGCCTTGGAAACAAGAACAATTTATTACAGCCTTGCAAAGACCGGACGCTTCTGCAATCAAGCAGAAATGTGCGCCAAGCAGAGCATGTTAGCTTTCTTATTCAGTTTACAAGTTGTGGAATCACGCCTCCCTTTCCCCATCCTATCATAAGCCCATTACCTCACTTGTTAGTTATTTTCTTATCTGGCCATCCTGCTGTCCTTGTCTGCATTCTTTGTTCCTTGTTTGTTACAGCTTGTTCTTTTATCCAGTTTCTCTTATCATACTATAAGCTTTATTGTGAAATGCCCCTGCTGCTTCTTTTTGTGGTCAACTACAACACTTTAAAGTTATTTTCTAGCTTAAAACTATTTTCTTTAAAAGACCCTCTATATTCATTAAAGTCTTAGCCTTAACTATGCTACATGCTACATGCTACAAGAATTGCACGACCGTTAGTATAATGTTCCCCTTCCCTTCCCCCCACTACACCCCCTCACCCATCTGCAAAAAAAACATTTCTAATCTCCCACAGGCCGAAGGACCTGTTTCCACACTGTAAGTAATCTAATCTAATCTAATCTAATCTAAGACCTGATCAGGTGTACCCTAGAACTCTGTGGGAAGCTAGAGAAGTGATTGCTGGGCCTCTTGCTGAGATATTTGTATCATCGATAGTCACAGGTGAGGTGCCGGAAGACTGGAGGTTGGCTAATGTGGTGCCACTGTTTAAGAAAGGTGGTAAGAACAAGCCAGGGATCTATAGACCAGTGAGCATGACCTCGGTGGTGGGCAGGTTGTTGGAGGGAATCCAGGGACAGGGTGTATAAAGATTTATGGAAAGGCAAGAACTGATTAGGGATAGTCAACATGGCTGTATGTGTGGGAAATCATGTCTCACAAACTTGAGTTTTTTGAAGAAGTAACAAAAAGGACTGATGAGGGCAGAGCAGTGGACATTATCTATATGGACTTCAGTAAGGTGTTTGACAAGGTTCCCCGTGGGAGACTGGTGAGCAAGGTTAGATCTCATGGAATACAGGGACAACTTGCCATTTGGATAAAGAACTGGCTGAAAG
>NW_025182624.1:0-2580 GCF_004010195.1 Chiloscyllium plagiosum | reverse complement strand
AGTGGCTTGACCAGCTGTATCCCTTCTGGAATAGCTGTGTTACACCTATTTAAAACAACTGGCAAAGTTTGCATCTGAGCTACTGTCGTGAAATGTTTTGAGTCGGTCTGGCCTAGCCATTGTATTATTATCACTATTTCCCAAAGGATCATCCATTATGAGATTGATAATTCGTATTGCTGCATTATTCAATACTGCAACTGGAAAAAACATCCCTTGTCACCCTTGTCTCACAAAGAACACTTCTCTGGGTAGATTTCCACTACCAGCTCTGCCCATCTCATTGGCCCTGCTGATATCCTCCTGCAGTTTATGGCCATGCTCCTCAGTCACACCAGGAATTGGAACACCATACTTGGGCGAATGTGCAGGAGACTAGGAGGTTCAGTCAGCAATCAGGACAGAGTCAAATCTCTAACTTCAGAATTCTGTGCAATCGATTGGACAAAATATTGATTCATCATTATCCAGCAGCTTCAGCATTTTCATCACTACCTGCTCACCACAGTGAGGTGAAAACTGGAGATGTTCCTTGCCAATTAGCCATGCTCAGTGCCTTTCACAATTGCACAGAATCTGAAGCATACATAGAGTCATAGAGATTAATACAATCTTTGGACCAACATGTCCATGCTGATCGAGTTTCATAAACTGGACTCGTCCCACGGGCATGCATTTGGACCATGTACCTCTAAACATTTCGTATTCAGCTACCTGTCCAAACATCTCTCAAATGGTTGTAATTGTACTCACCTCTTCCACTTTCTTGAACAGCTCGATCTCTCTGCACACCACCCTCAGATCCCTTTTAAGTGTTCCCCCCTCTCATCTTAAACCTGAAACCTCTAAATTTGGACTCCCATATCTGGGAAAAAGAACTTGGCTGTTCACTTTATCTACGCGCTTCATGATTTTATAAACCTCTATACGCTGGAGGGAAAAAAAAACTTCCACGCTTATCCAGCATCTCCTTATAAATCAAACACTCTAGCCTTGGTACCATTCTTGTAAATCTTTCCTGTACCATTTTCAGTTTAATGACAAACTACTAATGGAAGTGCGAGAAGAATTGTATGTCGTCTCCAAATGCAGCCTTGCCAATATCCAGAACAGTCTCAATATGACATTCCAACACCAATACGCAATGTTCTGACCAATGAAGGCAAGCATGCTTAATGTCTTCTTCACAACTTTGTATACCTGTGACACCACTTTGGAGAAATTACATACCTGCACCCGGAAATCTCTCTTTGCAAGACTAAATGCCAGGGGGCCTAAATTAACTGTCTCAGTCCTGCCCTGGTCTGTCTTACAAAAATGCAATACCACACATCTATCTAAATTAAAATCCATCTGCCACTCCACTTGTAAGAAGGTAGGGTCAAGATTTGGTCTTGGCTGATTAGTGGCAAGCATTGACGTGCCACCTAAAACCATTAAAATTAATTAACTCCACCCCCAATGCCCACACCCACAAACATGTATTATCTTCAAGACACACTGCAACAACTGAAGAAGGCTCCGAGGATAGCATCCTCCAAAGTGGTGGTCTCTACAAGGAGAGCAGATACAAGAAACAGCACCACTGCCAATTCCCATTCATAGCACCACCATCCTGCATTGGAAATATTAACCATTCCTTCACTGTCACTGGTCAATAATTCCTCTGGTGTCACTCTTGATCCACTCTTTGATATTGATTTGGTTGCTGCGTCGTCAACCAACTCTGACAATACATCTGACAGTTTCAGTTAGCCAAGGGTTAACAAGTTCCACTGTTTTCAGCCAGCAAGTCCTTGCATCTCATCGCTAACCTGATGCCTACTACATGGAGACCTGTAAATGTTTGTTACTGCGTTCTCTGAGCCAACCTTTCATCATTCTAACCACCTCTATCAATTGAGTCTCTTTCATTTAGAATTGAATTGAATTTATTGTCGTGTGTCCCGAGGCACAGTGAAAAGCTTTGTCTTGCAAGCGGTACAGGCAGGTCACAGAGTTAAGTAACACAGATAGTAAATAATAGGTAAACAGCAGCAAAAACAAAAACACAGGTACAGGGAAATGTTAAGGGTTTGTGAGTCCATTCAGTATTCTAACAACAGTAGGGTAGAAAAGGTTACAAAACCAACTGATGCATGTGTTCAGACTTCTCTACCTTCTCCCCGATAGGAAAAGTTGTGGCCAGGGTAGGATGGATCTTTGAAAATTCTAGCGGCCTTTCCTTGACATGCGGCCTGGTAGATGGATTATATCCAAAGAAATAAATCCAATGCTTATATTTCTGCTTCACAGTTATAGGGAATTTGTATCTGGTATTATCCCAGTTGATCTCTTCGATGCAATCAGTATTACCCCCAAACTGTCAATGTGACTGCCAAAACCACATTAAACTTGAAAATTATGGTCTTGCTAACATCTGGTTTAAATTTACTGTACATCCCATCATTTGCAGATAGTTGAACCAAATTGGTCATATGTTAAGAAAAGATTTACAAGGATGTTGCTAGGTTTGGAAGATTTGAGCCAAAGGGAGAGGCTGAATATACTGGGGCTGTTTTCGCTGGAAGCTGAGGGGTG
>NW_025182623.1:0-2580 GCF_004010195.1 Chiloscyllium plagiosum | reverse complement strand
CCCATCCCTCAGCCCTCAAGCTCCAGGGAAAATATTCACATCCTATTCAGCTTTACGCTACAGTCCAAACACTGTATGCCTTGCAATATCCTCATAAATATTATCGAACTTACGCCAAGTTCGCCATTGAAAGTGTGGGGGTAAGTGCCTGAAGTGAGGCGATGCTGAAACATTAATAATGAAAAACGTGTTTGCGGGGGTTTGTGTGGCAGCGTGGCAGAGGTGTTGAAGGAGCTGTTTTTAAGCTATAACCTCGATCCAGTCATTGATTTGAATTCCCACCACGACCAGAACCACAGGTGAAGTCGGGAACTCTGTTTTTCATGAAAGACCTATAAACATTGAGATGTCAGGATTTGATCCCGTATTCGGCTGTTTTTTCACAGGAACTTTCACTAACTAAGGTTGAGGGACTGCCCAAGCTCAACGATTCAAAACTATGCGTGCATTTACTTGACTATTCGAACACAGGAACTTGGACTCATTTTTTGTGTGTTTCACAGTTACTCGGTGTAAATTTAAAACAGCCTCTGGTTATGCAGAAGAGTTCAAAGCTGGATATTCTCCACTGAACATGCACAGGAAGAGGCAATCTCTTATTGCTTTTGTTGTAAACTGATAACTTAGACTGTTTAAACTGACAGGATAACCCGATCCATCCATCCTCTTGGGCACCTTTAACCACGTTAATATCCGCAAAGGTAAACTCACACTAAGAGGAATGGGCACATTGCGGTGAATTGTTAATAGTGGTGTGTGAGTCAGAGTGAATAGTGGTCAGTAAATACTGACACTGACATTGAACGTTGCAACACCAGCTCCTCACTCACTTGCTGTCTCATGCCTCCCAGTCATCATTGCCTTTCACATTTTCCTCTCGTCCGTTCCACTTCTCAACTTATTCCCGACAGCTTGCAAGTGTTCCCTTAGAAACTGCAGCTTTAGGAAACGTATTACTGGGATAAAGTCATTGCTCAATGTGATTGGATGCACCGTCAATCACTAATTACTCGAGAGATTGAGATTTTGAGTTACTCCGCATAACCCTGGATGTCCTCAGTAGCGGGGTACAGGCATGATGCCATGAGGCAAGGGTCTAGACGTAGTGACATTGAAGGAACAGCGAAATATTTTCAACTGGGAAACGCGAGAACCTTGGAGGGGTAATTGCTGTGATAGCTTTCGCTTGTATTTGCTGCCATTGTCCTTCCAGACAGATGCTGATCGATCACTGAATTGATCTGACAGGATTCGTGTGTGTGTTCTGGGTGCAACCAGGATTTAGTTTTCATTCGGATAATTCACAAGAAGAGAATTAAATCTACATCTCCTGACTGGAAATGAAAGCCTGTTCTGGGCAATGCAAAATCAGACTCGTATGCAGGGATGTCCATTGACACTGCAGTAGCCTTTGGGGCCTGTACAAACTCTAGTGCCTGCTCTTCACGTCATAATCGTCTTCGTCAGCAGTGTTTCTCTCTCCAAGTTTCCAAGTCGGTTCATATTATCACCCTTGGTTTCAATGTGAAGAAGGCAATGCTGTGATAATTTGATGTTGTTCAGCAGATATACTGCAGCAAGTTAAGTAAAGACTGATGCTAACACGAGCTCGTTTTGAGCTGCGCTGATGTTTTGGCAGCAAGAAAGGCATCGTTCAACTCGCCTCATTCCGCATGACGGGCTCGAAATGACCAATGGTTTCTCGCTGAATTAGTTCAGGCTCTGGAATGTAATAAACTTCAAATATGAAAGTACAATGAAAGGAAATGGTTCACGGAGTGCGGAATTCCAAGTGAAACAGTGACGGTGATTATATTTACTGATTTTCACCTTGTGAATGCTATTTCCCTGATGTGGACGTTTACATTACCTATCGACAAACTGTCACAGCAAAACCTGGTATTTGGGTCAGTGACGGAATTGGTAACATGCCTTATGTCGAGTTAGGGGATTGTCGGTTCACATTTAAAATCACGAGGATGCAGCGTGCTAGTCCATTCCTGTTGTCTGTCAGGAACGGAAGGAAATGGGTTTTCGAATTTAAAGTTTCTTTCGTCCACTTCAAATCTAGCTCAGAGCAACGTCTCTCATTGTCTATAGAACTGACTTTGGTTTAACCAAAAGCTGCCTTTTGGCGGTTGAACTTGCATGTTGGAGCGGACAGCTGAAGTGAAGCGCAAGGAGCTGATCAAATCCTGAGAACTCTGCCAGTCTCGGGGAATGTGTCTGTGTGTCTCTTTCTGTGGGAGACACGACGTGGGTAATAACACAGTGTGACTATGTCAAACTTCAATCCCATTGTTGTGTCATCTAAGATCAAAGCGAGAACCTCGCTGCCATTTACACTGGAAACAGAACACATAAAGTTATGGACCAAAGCTGGAAACTGGGAATGGATTAGACGAATGTCTTTAAACCAGACTGCACCATGGGCCAAATTAGATTTTCCATTTTGCCAAACTTGAAGACGAGTAGAAAACAAACTGCAGTAAAACTGATCAGAAATGAAAGGGAAAAGCCATTTCATTGAGAATAAATGCAAGAGCATCTGTCTTCATTCAGTGTAATATCGTAGGTAGG
>NW_025182622.1:0-2580 GCF_004010195.1 Chiloscyllium plagiosum | reverse complement strand
TGTTCCGCAAACACTGCGTCAGATACAGGCTCACGTTCCTCCGACACTGCATCAGATACAGGCGCATGTTCCTCCGACACTGCGCCAGATACAGGCGCATGTTCCTCAAACACTGTATCAGATACGGGCGCATCTTCTGCGACACTGCATCAGATACAGGCGCATGTTCCTTCAACACTGCGTCAGATACTTCATTAGTTCCTCAGACACTGCATCAGATACAGGCGCATGTTCCTTCAACACTGCATCAGATACTGCATATGTTCCTCAAACACTGCATCAGATAAGGGCGCATGTTTCTCAAACACTGCATCAGATACGGGCGTATGTTGCTTAGACACTGCGTCAGATACGGGCGCATGTTCCTCAAACACTGCATCAGATTCTGCATATGTCCCTCAGCCACTGCATCAGATACAGGTGCATGTTCCTCAAACACTGCATCAGGTACTGAATATGTTCCTCCGACACTGCATCAGATACGGGCACATGCTCCTCAAACACTGCATCAGATACAGGCGCATGTTCCTCAACCACTGCATCAGGGAACTGCATATGTTCCTCAGACACTGCATCAGACACGGGCGCATGTTACACAAACAGTGCATCAGGTGCGGGTGAATGTTCCTCCAACACTGCGTCAGATACGGGCACATGTTCCTCTGACACTGCATCAAATACTGGCGCATGTTCCTCAAACACTGCGTCAGATACAGGCGCATGTTCCTCAAACACTGCGTCAGATACTGGCGCATGTTCCTCAAACACTGCGTCAGATACAGGCGCATGTTCCTCAGACACTGCGCCAGATACCGGCGTATGTTCCTCAAACACTGCGTCAGATACGGGCACATGTTCCTCCAACACTGCATCAGGTACTGCATATGTTCCTCAGACACTGCATCAGGTACGGCGCATGTTCCACCAACACTGCGTCAGATACGGGCGCATGTTCCTCCGACACTGCGTCAGATACGGGCGCATGTTCCTCCGACACTGCGTCAGATACTGCATATGTTCCTCAAACAGTGCATCAGGGAACTGCATATGTTCCTCAGACACTGCATCAGACACGGGTGCATGTTACACAAACAGTGCATCAGATATGGGCGCATGTTCCTCAAACACTGCGACAGATACTGGCACATGTTCCTCTGGCACTGCGTCAAATACGGGTGCATGTTCCTCAAGCACTGCATCAGATACGGGCACTTGTTCCTCCGACACTGCGTCAGATATGGGCGCATGTCCCTCAAACACTGCGTCAGATACGGGCGCATTTTCCGCAAACATTACGTCAGATACCGGCGTATGTTCCTTAAACACTGCATCAGATATGGGCGCATGTTCCTCAATCACTGCGTCAGATACGGGCACATGTTCCTCCAACACTGCATCAGGTACTGCATATGTTCCTCAGACACTGCATCAGGTACGGCACATGTTCCTCAGACACTGCGTCAGATACAGGCGCATGTTCCTCCGACCATGCGTCAGATACGGGCACATGTTCCTCCGACGCTGCATCAGATACGGGCGCATGTTCCTTTGATGCGTCAGATACAGGCGCATGTTCCTCCGACCATGCATCAGATACGGGCACATGTTCCTCCGACGCTGCATCAGATACGGGCGCATGTTCCTTTGACACTGCGTCAGATACGGGTGCAAGATCCTTAGATACTGCGTCAAATACGGGCGCATGTTCCTCCGACACTGCATCAGATACAGGTGCTTGTTCCTTCGACACTGCTTCAGAAACGGGTGCAAGATCCTTCGATACTGCGTCATATACAGGCGTATGTTCCTTAGACACTGCGTCAGATATGGGCGCATGTTCCTTCGACACTGCGTCAGATACAGGCGCATGTTCCTTCGACACTGCATCAAATAAGGGGATATGTTCCTCAAACACTGCATCAGATACAGGCGCATGTGCCTTAGACACTGCGTCAGATACGGGCACATGTTCCTTAGACACTGCGTCAGATAAGGGTATATGTTCCTTAGACACTGCATCAGATACAGGCGCATGTTCCTTAGACACTGTGTCAGATACGGGCGCATGTTCCTCCGACACTGCGTCAGATACTGCATATGTTCCTCATACACTGCATCAGATATGGGCGCATGCTCCTCAAACTCTGCATCAGATACAGGCGCATGTTCCTCAACCACTGCATCAGGGAACTGCATATGTTCCTCAGACAGTGCATCAGACACGGGCGCATGTTACACAAACAGTGCGTCAGATACGGACGCATGTTCCTTAGACACTGCGTCACATACAGGCGCATGTATGTTAGACACTGCGTCAGATACAGGCGCATGTTCCTTCGACACTGCATCAGATACGGGCGCATGTTCCTCAAACACTGTGTCAGATACAGGCGCATGTTCCTCCGACACTGCGTCAGATACGGGCACATGTTCCTCCTACGCTGCATCAGATACGGGCGCACGTTCCTTTGACACTGCGTCAGAGACGGGTGCAAGATCCTTAGATACTGCGTCAGATATGGGCGCATGTTCCTCGACACTGCATCTGATACAGGTGCTTGTTCCTTCGACACTGCGTCA
>NW_025182621.1:0-2580 GCF_004010195.1 Chiloscyllium plagiosum | reverse complement strand
GGCAGGATTTGAGGAGCATACTTTGGGAGCATAAGCTGTCAGGGAAGAATGTGGTGGAAATGTGGAACTTTTTCAAAGAGCAGATACGACGTGTCCATGATATGTATGTACCTATCAGGCAGGAAAGAAATGGTCGTGTGAGGGAGCCTTGGTTGACGAGAGAGGTTGAATGCCTGGTAAGGAGGAAGAAGGAGGCTTACATAAGGTTGAGGAAACAGGATTCAGACAGAGCAGTGGAGGGATACAGGATAGCCAGAAGGGACCTGAAGAAAGGGATTAGGAGAGCTAAGAGAGGACATGAAAAATCGTTGGCGGATAGGATCAAGGATAACCCCAAGGCATTTTATGCGTATGTGAGAAACCTGAGAATGACGAGAACGAGGGTAGGTCCGATCAAGGACAGTAGTGGGAGACTGTGTATTGAGTCGGAAGAGATAGGAGAGGTCTTGAACAAGTACTTCTCCTCAGTATTTACGAACGAGAGGGACCGTATTGTAGAAGAGGAGAGTGAAGGGTGGGTCAGTAAATTTGCAGATGATACGAAGATAGGTGGAGTTGTGGACAGTGAGG
This sequence comes from Chiloscyllium plagiosum, assembly GCF_004010195.1. NCBI lineage: Eukaryota > Metazoa > Chordata > Chondrichthyes > Orectolobiformes > Hemiscylliidae > Chiloscyllium > Chiloscyllium plagiosum. The sequence continues at coordinate 2,010 of NW_025182621.1, read as the reverse complement.
AGGGCTGTTGTCGGCTGCAGAGGGACTTAGATATGATGCAGAGCTGGGCTGAGGAGTGGCAGATGGAGTTCAACCCTGCCTAGTGTGAGGTTGTCCATTTTGGAAGAACAAATAAGAATGCGGAATTCAGGGTTAATGGTAGGGTTCTTAGTGAGGTTGAGGAACAGAGGGATCTTGGGGTCTATGTACATAGATCTTTGAAGGTTGCCACTCAGGTGGATAGAGTTTGTAAGAAGGCCTATGGAGTATTATCGTTCATTAGCAGAGGGATTGAATTCAAGAGTTGTGAAGTGATGTTGCAGCTGTACAGGACTTTGGTTAGGCCACAGTTGGAGTACTGTGTGCAGTTCTGGTTGCCTCACTTTAGGAAAGATGTGGAATCTTTGGAGAGGGTGCAGAGAAGATTTACCAGGATGTTGCCTGGAATGGAGAGGAAGTCGTACGAGGCTAGGTTGAGAGTTCTCGGCCTTTTCTCGTTGGAACGGCGAAGGATGAGGGGTGAGTTGATAGAGGTTTATAAGATGATCAGAGGAATAGATAGAGTAGACAGTCAGAAACTTTTTCCCCGGGTACAACAGAGTGTTACAAGGGGACATAAATTTAAGGTGAAGGGTGGAAGGTATAGGGGAGATGTCAGGGGTGGGTTCTTTACCCAGAGAGTGGTGGGGGCATGGAATGCGCTGCCCGTGGGAGTGGTAGAGTCGGAATCATTGGCGACCTTTAAGCGGCATTTGGATAGGTACATGGATGGGTACTTAATCGAGGTTAGAAGTTCGGCATAACATCGTGGGCCGAAGGGCCTGTTCTTTGCTGTATTGTTCTATGTTCTATGTTCTAAAACTCTGGTGCGGCCGCACTTTGGAGTATTGCGTGCAGTTCTGGTCACCGCATTACAGGAAGGATGTGGAAGCTTTGGAGAGGGTGCAGGGAAGATTTACCAGGATGTTGCCTGGAATGGAGAGGAAGTCGTACGAGGCTAGGTTGAGAGTTCTCGGCCTTTTCTCGTTGGAACGGCGAAGGATGAGGGGTGAGTTGATAGAGGTTTATAAGATGATCAGAGGAATAGATAGAGTAGACAGTCAGAAACTTTTTCCCCGGGTACAACAGAGTGTTACAAGGGGACATAAATTTAAGGTGAAGGGTGGAAGGTATAGGGGAGATGTCAGGGGTGGGTTCTTTACCCAGTGAGTGGTGGGGGCATGGAATGCGCTGCCCGTGGGAGTGGTAGAGTCAGAATCATTGGCGACCTTTAAGCGGCATTTGGATAGGTACATGGATGGGTACTTAATCTAGGTTAGAAGTTCGGCACAACATCGTGGGCCGAAGGGCCTGTTCTGTGCTGTATTGTTCTATGTTCTATGTTCTAACAGACTCGCAGATTCCTAGCAATAATGGTTAGACTAAATAGTTCCAGTTTTCTGTCTCGTCCCTTTCTTGAAGACAGTCGTCACATTAGAGGGTCTCCAGTTTCACTGGAACACCCCTGTAATCCAGACAGTTGTGGACTATTTCGCACGGTGCCACCAGTTACTGTGTAAGTTAAAATCAGCAATGAATTACTGCTAACCTGCCTACCCTTAGCCTTATCTGTTTGTTAATAACCTTGTACCTTTTGTTCGGGACAGTTCAAATACTTCCCTCCTATTATCATTTGGTTTATATCATTTAAATATTTGCAGCACCTATCCTTGTGAGGAATGTTGTAAAATACTGGTGTAAGTTATCTGCCTGTTGCCTGTAGCCAGTTCCCCAGTCACAACCTCCAAATGTCCTCAATATACATTCCTCACTTTCTTTCTCCGAAAGGTCACACACTCATCTTGTACATTTTCTTTTCATATACACGGAAAAGCTCAGGATGCTTGCTTTTATATTTCTTGCCAATTTACTGCATCATGTATTTTCTCCCCTTTACCTATAATGTGAGAGAATGTGTTCTCTAATTGAAGAGGGGGATCCTGGAATCAGGAAGAAGTTATGAGAAGGGAAGAGAATACAGCAGCAATGACA
>NW_025182620.1:0-2580 GCF_004010195.1 Chiloscyllium plagiosum | reverse complement strand
TCTCTTAAACTCTCGAGAGACGGCAATCCTTTCACTTGAGCTTTACTCGAATACCGCGCGAGAGTTCACTGGTCCTTCTTCCTGATTCATTTATTCTCTTCGAACGAGTCTCTATGTCGGATTACTCTAGCCACAACTCTTGCCCTGACCCTATTCGATTCGGAACGCGACTCTGGGGCGATCCACTTATCCCCAGTCCTCTTACGCAAAGGGGCCAATTCAGCGCTGGAGATGAAGTGAAAGACCTTCAGGGCAGTGGCGCGTACACCTCCTGGGAGTCTTCAAAATCTTACCCAGTTGCAGGGTCCCAGGCGAGCCCCCTAGTTTACTGCCGTGGAATTTCAATCGACTCGACGCAAATGCTACCAAGAGCAAATAAAAAGTTTATTTTTGAAATTTGCAGAATGGACCCGACACATTTGCAAGACGCCTCATGAAATGGACGCCTGACGGTTTTCATATATTCCCTTTATACTATATATTGCCTTGCCTTATCACACCTCAAGATAGGAACCTGGATCAGTCGAGTTCCTTTCCACACATGGAGTTGCTTTTTCTAATTCATTGACTGCTGATATAATAGATTATTGACCTTGAGAGTCAGCTGTAAATTAGTTTGAACTTTACATTTTTTCTGTCTTTTTGCAAAGTTAGGTCCATACTTCTTTGTTTCAACCATGGTTTCATAGATTTCACAATAAATGATAATTTTCCATTACAGGGGATCAGGCTGACAGTGACTCAATAAGTGTGATGGAGTGAAGATGATAGTGACACATGAGGGTGAGGTGTCAGCGTGGTAGTGACGCAGACTGTGTGAGTGGATCAGTCCGATAGTTCCGCAGTGAGGGGGGTCAGAGTGATAGTGATGCAGTAAGTGTGAAGTGGTCAAGGTGACAGTGAAACACTTCGTGTGAGGAGTCAGTGTGACAGTGACGCAATAAGAGTGAGTGGTCAGGCTGATAGTGACGCAGTAATTGCAAGGAGATCAGGCTGATAGTGGTGCAGTAAGTGTTACTGTGTCAGGCTGATCCTGACGCATAAGGTGGAAGGGGCCATGGTGATAGTGACGCAGTAAGTGTGATGGGGTCAGGCAGAGACTGACGCAGTAAGTGTGAGATAGTAAGGGTGATAGTGAGGGAGTAAGTGTGTGCGTTCAGGCTGGTAGTGACACAGTAAGTTGAGACCGTCAGGCTGATCGTGGCCAATAAAAGTGAGGTGTTCGGGGAATAGTGACGCAGTAAGTGTGAGATGTCAGGCTGTTAGGGATGCGGAAAGTGTGAGGGGTCAGTCTGATAGTGAAGCAGTAGGTGTGAGGGGTCAGGCTGATAGAGACGCAGCAGGTGTGGTGGGGTCAGGAACGCAATAAGTGTGAACGGCTCTGGATGACAGTGACAGGTCAGTATGAGGGGGAGGATGGTAGTGATGCAGTAAGTGTGAGGTGTCATGATGACACTGAAGCAGACTGTGTGAATGTGTCATTGTGATGGTGACATGGCAAGTGTGATGGGGTCAGGGTGACAGTGACGCAGATGTTTTCAGTGGGTCAGGTTGTAGTGATGCAGTAATTGTGAGGGGTCAGGGTGATAGTGACGCAGTGAGTGTGTTGGGAGCAGAGTGACAGGAACGCAATAAGTGTGAACGGCTCTGGATGACAGTGACAGGTCAGTATGAGGGGGAGGATGGTAGTGATGCAGTGAGTTTGAGGTGTCATGATGACACTGAAGCAGACTGTGTGAATGTGTCATTGTGATGGTGACATGGCAAGTGTGATGGGGTCAGGGTGACAGTGACGCAGATGCTTTCAGGGGGTCAGGTTGTAGTGATGCAGTAATTGTGAGGGGTCAGGGTGATAGTGACGCAGTGAGTGTGAAATGTTTGTGTGATAGTGAATCAGAACATTTGAGGGGCCAGGCTTATAGTGACGCAGTATGGGCAAGGGGTCAGGGTAACAGTGATATAGACGCACTCACAGGGCCAGGTTGTAGTAAAGCTGTAAGTGTGAGTGTCTCAGGCTGATAGTGATGAAGTAAATGCGAGGGGCTAAGGCGGATAGGGATGTAGTAAGTGTGCAGGGGTAGTGTCAGAAGTGACGCAGTTGAAGCTGATAGTGACACATTACGTTTGAGGGGATCAGGCTGATCTTGACGCAGTAAGTGTGACGTTGTCAGGATGATAGTTACGCTGTAAGTATATGGGGGCACATGATCTTGACGCAGTAAGAGTGTGGAGTCAGGGTGATAGTGACGCAGTAAGCATGAGTGGGTAAGTCTGATAGTGACGCACTATATGTGAGGGAGTCAGCCTGGTAGTGGCGCCGTATGTGTGAGATGGTCAGGCTGATATTGATGCAGTTAGTGTGTTGGGGTCAAAGTGATAGTGACGCAATAGGTGTAAGCGGTTCAGGATGATAGTGGCACCGTGGGTGTGAGATACCAGTATGATAGTGACGCAGTACATGTAAGGGGTCAGGATGACAGTGACACTAAGTGTAAGGCCCTCAGTGTGATAGTGCCACAGCAAGTCTGGGGTGTCAGGGTGTAAATTACGTCATAAGTGAGAGAGGGGCATTGCGATAGT
>NW_025182619.1:1825-2580 GCF_004010195.1 Chiloscyllium plagiosum | reverse complement strand
ATACATTGAAAACTGTCTATATTACAAGGAAGTTTTGGACATTTTAAAACACATAAAGGTGAACAAATCCCTGGGAACTGATCAATTGTATCCCAAATGTTTGGGGGAAGCCAAGAAGGAGATTGGTCAGCATTTTGATGATGTATTTGTATCATTGATTTCCACAAGTGAGGTGTCAAAAGACTTGAGGGCTGCTACCATAGTGACATTATTTAAGAAAGTAAGGAAAAAAAAAAGAGGTAACTATAGATCGCTGAGCCTGACGTCAATGGTGACTAAATTGTTGGAGGGGATTTTGTGGGAATGGATGTTTATGCATTTGAAAAGACAAGGACTGAAGAGGGCTTTGTATATTGGAGATCACTTCTCACAGACTCGGTGTAATCTTTTGAGGAAGTGATGAAGATGATTGATGAAGGCAGGCCAGTGGATGTTGTCTTTATGGAACTCAGTAAGAAAACCAAAATGTTCTACATGGTAGACTGGTTAACAAGGTTAGACTGCCTGGGATCCAGGAGAGCTCGTCATTTAGATCCAAAATTTTCTTGAATATTGGAGACAGGGCGTGACATTGACAGTGGACATTTGTTCATTGAACTTGGAGACCTGTGACCAGTGGCATGCCGCAAAGATCAATAGTGGGTCCACTGCCTTTTGTCACTTATACAAATCATTTGCACTTGAGTATATGAAGTATGGTCAGTAAGTTTGTAGATAATACCAAATTTGGTGGTGTAGTCGACAGTGAAGAATGA
>NW_025182619.1:0-1421 GCF_004010195.1 Chiloscyllium plagiosum | reverse complement strand
TTTGCATGACAAAATCTGTACAGGACATTGGTTTGGCCACTTTTGTAATATTGCCTTTAATTCTGGTCTCCCTGCTGTCGGAAAGGAATTGTCAACCTTGAAAGGGTGCAGAAGAGATTTCAAAGAATGTTGCAGGTGTTGGAGTGTCAGAGTTACAGGGAGAATTTGAATAGGCTGGGACTATTTTCAAGTGTTGAGGCTGAGGGGTGACCTTAAAGAGGTTTATAAAATCATGAGGGGCATAGATAAGGTAAACAGTCAATGTCTTTTCCCAGGATAGACGAGTCCAAATTTAGAAGACAAAGGTTTAAGGTGAGAGGAGAAAGATTTAAAAAGGGACATGAGGGACAATATTTTCACACAGAGACTGTTGTGTGTATGGATTGAACAGCCAAAAGAGGTGGTGGAGACAGGTACAGTTACACCATTTAAAAGGCATTTGGATGGATATATGCATGGGAAGTGTGTAGAGGGAGATGGGCCACCTGCTGGCAAGGGGGACGAGATTTATTTAGGATATTTGGCGGTATGGATGACAAGACCGAACAATATTTTTCCTTGCTGTACATCTCTGAGAGTCTATTGGCTCTTCGGTGTATAACACTGGAACAGGAGGAGGCTATTCAGCATCTGAATTCTGCCAGTCGGCTTGTTTGCTCAATTACTGAGAGTCAAATACAAAAATACATCATTCAGAATTTGATGGCGTTTTACAGAAACAGGAGAAAGGCCTTTTGTCAAGAAAAACTGTAAGGAATGTGAAGAGGCCATTCAGTCCCTCACCTCAATTCCACAGGAGCAGCAGGTGAGCACAGAGCTATTGGAACCTGTTACTCAGGAGCAGGAGGAGGACATGTATTTTCACAAACTTGGGATCAGGAGGGAATCATTCTTTGCTTGAAAGTGGGACACAGGAAAAGGAGACTCAACTGTTCGAGATTGGAACACAGGAACAGGAGCCAGTTATTCAACTGCTCATAACTGGGGCACAGGGAAATCTGGAGGCTACTGAGGCTCGAGGATCCTGTTACGCAGGAACAGAAGGATGTGTCTCACTCCCCACCAATATGGGACACTGGGAGAGAAGGGGAGTTTGCTTGGAACAAACAGAAATATATGAATAAATTGCATCAGTGGTCCATTCAATCCTGCCCCAACATTCACTAAGACACGGCTGATCTGATGGTGATTCCCTTATTCCATTTTACGGAGACTTTCCTCTCTGCTGCCCCTACTCCATTTGTTGGCCATGTTGCCGACACAGATGCTGTAACAACAGTTACCATGACTCATCTAGACGGATGGGTCTAACCGGATGAGTCAGGATTTGAAGAGTCCATTCACAAGAATTAAAATACAAAATTAAGGCATTGCCAGATGTTTAATTATCTCACATTCGCAATCCAACTCACATAACCAGC
>NW_025182618.1:1586-2580 GCF_004010195.1 Chiloscyllium plagiosum | reverse complement strand
CCTTGAGGCGCTCTGCTTCTTCCTCTCCCGCAGTTCCATCCAGTCTCCCTCCACCAACACCCTCCTCCGCCTCACTGAACCAGTCCTCACCCTCAACAATCCAGGGGTTGGCCATGGGTACCCAGATGGGCCCCAGCTATGCCTGCCTTTTTGTTGGCTATGTCAAACAGTTTATCCTCAGAATGTACACAGGCACTGTGCTCCAACTCTTCCGCCATTACCACTGATGACTGAATTGGTGTTGCGTCCTGCTCCCAGACTGAACTGGAACAGTTCACCGACTTCACCCACAACTTGCACCCCGCTCTCAAATTCACTTGGTCTATCTCGGACACCTCCCTCTCCTTTCTGGACCCCACCATTTCCATCTCCGGTGACAGTCTCCAGACGGACGTTTACTACAAACCCACAGACTCCCATAACTACCTGGACTACACCTCCTCCCACCCAGTATCCTGCAAGAACTCCATCCCACTCTCCCAATTCCTCTGCCTCCACCGCATTTGCTCCGAAGAGGAGACATTCCACTCACGAGCATCCCAGAGCTCCACCTCTTCCAAACCAAGTGCCTTTCCTCCCTCTGTCATCCAGACAGCCCTCCACCACACCACTCCCATTCCCCACTACACTGTTCTAAACCACCTACCCACTCTCTGAATCCACGCATCATCCTTAAACACTTCTGCCAGCTTCAACTAAACCCCATCATCAAGAACATCTTCCCCTCCCCAGCCCTCTCTGCCTTACACAGGGATTGTTCCCTTTGACAAAAGGGTTCAATGTTAATAAGGTCAAGGTCTTGAGATACAAGCTGTGGTTAATGTTGGTTCCTGTGATTGGAATTAATTTTTATCTGAAACAGTGCAACACCAGAGTGTGCCATTGTACTGGAAAGACTGGGAGAGCAGATTCTTGTTTACGCCACTTTCCCCAACACCTCCCTCCCCCACCCCCAACCCACATCCCTATACCTTCCCCTCCAACCGGAAAAGAT
>NW_025182618.1:0-1345 GCF_004010195.1 Chiloscyllium plagiosum | reverse complement strand
TGGTCATAGGGGATTCTATTGTGAGGGGAGGAGATAGGCGGTTTTGTGGCCGAAAACGGGACTCCCGGATGATATGTTGCCTCCCAGGTGCTCAGGTCAGAGATGTCACCGATCGGCTACAGAGCATTCTAAAAGGAGAGGGTAAACAGCCAATTGTCTTGGTGCATATAGTCACCAACGATATAAATAAAAAATGAGATGAGGTCCTGAAAGCAGAATTCAGGGAGCTAGGAGAGAAGTTAAAAAGGAGGACTTCAAAGGTAGTGATCTCGGGATTACTACCAGTGCCACGTGCTGGCCAGCATAGAAAGGAAAGAACAGGCAGGATGAACACGTGGCTTGAGGGATGGTGTAGGGGGGAGGGGTTCAGATTTGTTGGACATTGGGACCGGTTTTGGGGAAGGTGGGACTATTACAAATTGGATGGTCTACACCTGAACGAGACTGGAATTAATGTCCTTGGCAGAGTTTTTGCTACTGCTGTTGGGGAGGTTTTAAACCAATGTGGCAGGGGACTGGGAACCAGAAGAGAAGACAAATAGACAGCAAGGTGGAAACTGGAGACTGTAAGAACACGCAAAAGAACTGAAGTGCACATACTTTAATGCAAGGGATATAGTGGGTAAGGCAGATGAACTTAGGGCTTGGATTGGTGCCTGGGAGTATGACATTATTGCAATCACAGAGACTTGGTTTAAGGAAGGGCTTGATTGGCAACTAAATGTTTCAGGATATAGACACTTCAGACAGTTCAGGGAGGGAAGTAAAAGGGGGAGGAGTTGCACTGCTGGCCAAGGATGATATTATGGCTGTGCTAAAGAGGACACTATGGAGGGCTTGAGTAGTGAGGCATTATGGGTGGAGCTGAGAAACAAGAAAGGTGCAGTTACATTGTTGGGGCTGTATTACAGGCCTGGATTAGTGGTGCTGGAAGAGCACAGCAGTTCAGGCAGTATTCGAGGAGCAGTAAAATTGACGATTTGGGCAAAAGCACTTCATCAGGATTACAGGCAGAGAGCCTGAAGGGTGCACTGAACCTTAGATGCTGCCTGAACTGCTGTGCTCTTCCAGCACCACTAATCCAGAATCTGGTTTCCAGCATCTGCAGTCATTGTTTTTACCCTGTATCACAGGCTTCCCAACAGTGAGCATGAGGGAGAAAAACAAACAGATTATGGAAAGATGTAAAGGCAAGAGAGTGGTGGTGATGGGAGATTTTAATTTTCCCAATATTGACTGGGGTACACTTGGTACCAGAGATCTGGATGGGCAGAATTTGTAAGAAGTGTCCAGGAGAGTTTTCTAGAGCAGCATGTCAATAGTCCGACAAGGGAAGGGGCCATAT
>NW_025182617.1:0-2580 GCF_004010195.1 Chiloscyllium plagiosum | reverse complement strand
AATGAAAGGAGATCTCGTTGAGGTCTGTGAAATTCTAAAAGTAATTGAATGTGTAGATGTGGAGTGTTTTTTTTTCATGTGGCCCAATCTACAACAAGAGATTAGAGTTTTAGGATGGAGAGGTGGCAGGAAAGTGGAACAGAGGCCGCGTTGCCATCAGCCTCATCGAGGGGTTGGGTACCTCACAGATGGTCCTTGTTCTTATTCAACTCTTCGACCATGTTGCCCAGGAATAGGGTAGCACTGGGTATCATACAGGAAGCAGGCACTCAGGATAAATCAGTCAGAGAGAACGTAACCAGTAGGGTCACAGAGTGACCAGCGCTGGGTTCTCAACTATTTACAGTCTATATTACTGATCAGGAGGATGGAGCAGATATACAGATGCTGAGTTTAGTGATGTCCATAAGACCATAAGACATTGGAGTGGAAGTGAGACCATTCGGCCCATCGAGTCCACTCTGCCAGTTAATCATGGATGGTGAGCATTTCAACTCCACTTACCCGCATTCTCCCCGTAGCCCTTAATTGCTTGTGACATCAAGAATTTGTCAATCTCTGCCTTGAAGACATTTAGCGTCCTGGCCTCCACTCCACTCCGCGGCAATGAATTCCACAGGCCCACCACTCTCTGGCTGAAGACATGTCTCTGCATTTCTGATCTGAATTGATCCGCTCTAATTCTATGGCTGTGCCCATGGGTCCTAGTCTCCTCGTCTAACGGAAACAACTTCCTAGCGTCCACCATTTCAAAGCCATGTATTATCTTCTAAGTTTCAATTAGATCTCCCCTTAACCTTCTAAACTCGAATGAATACAATCCCAGGATCCTCAGCCGTTCTTTGTATGTTGGGACTACCATTCCAGGGATCATTCATGTGAATCTCTGCTGGACACGCTCCAGTGCCAGTATGTCCTTCCTGAGGTGTGGGGACCAAAACTGGACACAGTACTCTAAATGGGGCCTAACCAGAGCTTTATAAAGTCTCAGTAGCACAACGGTGCTTTTATATTCCAACCTTCTTGAGATAAATGACAACATTGCATTCGCTTTCTTAATCATGGACTCAACCTGCATGTTTACCTTTATAGAATCCTCGACTAGCACTCTCAGATCTCTTTGTACTTTGGCTCTATGGATTTTCTCACCGTTTAGAAAGTAGTCCATGCTTGTATTCTTTTTTCCAAAGTGCAAGACTTCGCATTTGCTCACATTGAATTCCATCAGCCATTTCCTGGACCACTCCTCCAAACTGTCTAGATCCTTCTGCAGCCTCCCCACTTCCTCAGTACTACCTGCCTGTCCACCTAACTTTGTATCATCGGCAAACTTCGCTAGAATGCCCCCAGTCCCTTCATCCAGATCATTAATATATAATGCGAACAGCTGCGGCCCCAACACTGAACCCTGTGGGACACCACTTGTCACTGGCTGCCATTCTGAAAAAGAACCTTTTATCCCAACTCTCTGCCTTCTGTCAGACAGCCAATCCTCAATCCATACCAGTAGCTCACCTCGAATACCATGGGCCATCACCTTACACAGCAGCCTCCCGTGTGGCACCTTATCAAAGGCCTTTTGGAAGTCTAGATTGACCACATCCACTGGGTTTCCCTGGTCTAACCTACTTGTCACCTCTTCAAATAATTGTTATGTCGCTGTGATAAGCAAGAGATTAAATTATTAAGAGAGCGTGGAGAGTCTGTAAATAGATTCAGAGAGGTAAAGACAATAGATAATAGTTTGGGCAGGTGGCATTTAAGATGATATAACCTGTCATTCCATTTACAGGAATAATGGAAGGCAGTATATTACTGAAATTGAGAGGGATTACAGGACTTAATGATACTGTGTACTGGGGGGTTCGCTCAGCCCCGTTCAGACATGGGAGGTTTTGATCCATCCCTGATCGTCAGCTCCCAGACACTCCAAGTGACCCTATTGCTCTCCGAACACATGGAATACTTTGATGTGGTTGATTGGTGGTGGGGATGGTGTTTTGAAACGTGCATCAAGGGGACCGCCTTTATCCAAGATATATTCATTTCTTTCTACGTGAAGACCCGATGACGATGGGAATGGCTGACTGCTTCTGAATGAAGAGGCCGTGACTGCTGCCAGGACAGTGGGTATTCACCAATATGATGCACTGTGATGGGTACACTGTAACATGAATAGAGAGAGAGCTCCTTCAGTTCCTCTAACTCTCCCCATTAACATGGATACTCTTTCAGATGCCATGTACACCATCGGGAATCCCTCTATGCTGGATACACCCGGCAGCTCCCTGCTGTGGGAGAAATAATCTATATACCTCATCAACCATATATATCCTCCATCACCGAATGGTGACATTGATGTTGAGACACTGGGAAATGATCGATATGTCACCTGCCCTGGAAAGTTCTGGATCATAGAAGCTGAATGAAACAGTGATCCTAACAGCCACTGGCAGCACCACCTTCCCCCGGGTGTGAAGCTGCAGGTCGTGTTGAAGGAGGTGACACCGCTCTGTGACCAGCTCCTTGTTCAGTCAGGGCCACTCGCACTCTGCTCCTGGGTTAAGTGAAGCTTGGGAA
>NW_025182616.1:0-2580 GCF_004010195.1 Chiloscyllium plagiosum | reverse complement strand
CAGGGATTAAATTTCAGTCAGTGACAGGAATTGAATCTCAATCAGTGACAGGGATTGACGCTCAGTCAGAGACAGGAATTGAACCTCAGTCAGTGACAGGGATTGAATCTCAATCAGTGACATGGATTGAACCTCAGTCAGTGACAGGAATTAAATCGCAGTCAGTGACAGGGATTAAGCCTCAGTCAGTGGCAGGGATTGAACCTCAGTCAGTGACAGGGATTGACCCTCAGTCAGTGACACTGATTGAATCTCAGTTAGTGAAAGGAATTGAATCTCACTCAGTGACAGGGATAGAGATTCAGTCAGTGACAGTGATTGAACCTCAGTCAGTGACAGGGATTGAACCTCAGTCAGTGACAATGATTGACGCTCAGTCTGAGACAGGGATTGAACGTCTGTCAGTGACAGGGGTTGATCCTCCGACAGTGACAGGATTTGAACCTCAGCCAGTGACAGGGATTGAATCTCAGTTCGTGACAGGATTGAACCACAGTCAGAGACTGGGATTGAATCGCAGTCAGTGATAGAGATTGAATCTCTGTCAGTGACATGGTTTAAGCCTCAGTCAGTGACAGGGATTGAGCCTCAATCAGTGACAGGAATTGAATCTTTGCAAGCGACAGGGATTGAACCTTAGTCAGTGACCGGGATTGAATCGCAATCAGTGAAATGGATTGACCCTCAGTCAGTGACATGGATTGAACCTCAGTCAGTGACAGGGTTTGAAACTTAGTCAGTGACTGGGTTTGACCCTCAGTCAGTGACAGGGGTTGAACCTCAGTCAGTGACAGGATTTGAATCTCAATCAGTGTCTGGGATTGAATCTCAGACAGTGACAGGGATTGAATCTCAATCAGTGACAGGGATTGAATCTCAATCAGTGACAGGGATTGAGCCTCAGTCAGTGACAGTGATTAAACGTCTGTCAGTGAAAGGGATTGAATCTCAGTCATTGACAGGCATTGAACCTCAGTCAGTGACAGGGATTGACCCTCAGTCAATGACAGGGTTTGACTCTCAGTTCGTGACAGGGATTGACCATCAGTCAGTGACAGGAATTAAATCTCAGTCAGTGACAGCGATTGACCCTCAGTCAGTGACTGGGATTGAACCTCAGTCAATAACAGGGATTTAGCCTGAGTCAGTGACAGGAGTTGAACCTCAGTCAGTGACAGGGATTGAGCATCAGTCAGTGACAGGGATTGATTCTCAGTCAGTGACATGTTTTAAACCTCAGTCAGTGACAGGTCTTGAGCCTCAATCAGTGACTGGGATTGAATCTCAGTCAGTGTCAGGGACTGAATCTCAATCAGTGACAGGGATTGAATCGCAGTCAGTGACAGGGATTGAATCTCAGTCAGTGAGAGTGATTGAATCTCAGTCAGTGACAGGGTTTGAACCTCAGTCAGTGACAGTTGTTTACGCTCAGTCAGTGACAGTGAGTGAATCACAGTCAGTGACAGTGATTGAATCTCAATCAGTGACAGGCATTGACCCTCAGTCAGTGACTAGGAATGAACCTCAGTCAGTGACAGGGATGTAGCCTGAGTCAGTGACAGGGGTTGAACCTCAATGAGTGACAGGGATTGAGCCTCTGTCAGTGACAGTGATTGAACTTCTGTCAGTGAAAGGGATTGAATCTCAGTCATGAACAGGGATTGAACCTCAGTCAGTGACAGGGATTGACCCTCAGTAAATGACAGGAATTAAATCTCAGTCAGTGACAGGGATTGACCCTCAGTCAGTGACAGGAATTAAATCTCAGTCAGTGACAGGGATTGACCCTCAGTCAGTGACTGGGATTGAACCTCAGTCAATGACAGGGATTTAGCCTGAGTCAGTAACAGGAGTTGAACCTCAGTCAGTGACAGGGATTGAGCCTCAGTTAGTGACAGTGATTGAACGTCTGTCAGTGACAGGGATTGAACGTCTGTCAGTGAAAGGGATTTAACCTCAGTCAGTGACAGGTATTGACCCTCATTCAGTGACAGGGTTTGAACCTCAGACAGTGACATTTGTTTACCCTCAGTCAGTGACAGTGAGTGATTCACAGTCAGTGCAGGGATTGAATCTCAATCAGTGACTGGGATTGAATCTCAATCAGTGACTGGGATTGAATCTCAGTCAGTGACAGGGATTGAGCCTCAGTCAGTGACAGGGATTGAACCTGTGTCAGTGACAATGATTGACGCTCAGTCAGTGACAGTGATTGAAAGTCTGTCATTGAAAGGGATTGAACCTCAGTCAGGGACAGGTATTGAACCTCATTCAGTGAACTGGTTTGACCTCAGATAGTGACAGGGATTGAGCCTCAGTCAGTGGCAGGGATTGAATCACAGTCAGTGACATGTTTTAAACCTCAGTCAGTGACAGGGATTCAATCCCAATCAGTGACTGGGATTGAATCGCAGTCAGTGACAGGGATTGAATCACATTCAGTGAGAGTGATTGAATCTCAGTCAGTGACAGGGTTTGAACCTCAGTCAGTGACAGGTGTTTACCCTCAGTCAGTGACAGTGAGTGAATCACAGTCAGTGATAGTGATTGAATCTCAATCAGTGACAGGCATTGACCCTC
>NW_025182615.1:0-2580 GCF_004010195.1 Chiloscyllium plagiosum | reverse complement strand
TGGATGGAGTAACTGTACTAACCCTCTAACGACAATGGATGGAGTAACTGTACTAACCCTCTAACGACCATGGATGGAGTACCTGTGCTACCATCTAATGACTATGGATGGAGTAACTGTACTAACTCTCTAACGACCATGGATAGAGTACGTGTACTAACCTTCTAATGACCATGGATGGAGTACTTGTACTAAACTTCTAACGACTATGGATGGAGTACCTGTACTAACCTTCTAACCTTCCTGAAGAAGGGCTCATGCCCGAAACGTCGATTCTCCTTCTCCTTGGATGCTGCCTTACCTGCTGCGCTTTTCCAGCAACACATTTTCAGCTTTAACCTTCTAATAATCATGGATGGAGTAACTGTACTAACCTTCAAGTGACCATGGATGGAGTAACTGTACTAACCTTCTAGCGGCCATGGATGGAGTAAATGTACTAACCCACTAACGACCATGGATGGAGTAAGTGTATGACCATGGATGGAGTACCTGTACTAACCTTCTAATGACCGTGGATGGAGTACTTGTACTAAACTTCTAACGACTATGGATGGAATACCTGTACTAACCTTCTAACCTTCCTGAAGAAGGGCTCATGCCCGAAACGTCGATTCTCCTGCTCCTTGGATGCTGTCTTACCTGCTGCGCTTTTCCAGCAACACATTTTCAGCTCTAACCTTCTAACGACCGTGGATGGAGTACCTGTACTAACCTTCTAATGACAATGGATGGAGGACCTGTACTAACCTACTAACGAGCATGGGTGGAGTAACTGTACTAACCTTCTAATGACCATGGATGGAGTAACTGTACTAACCTTCTAACGACAATGGATGGAGGACCTGTACTAACCTACTAACGAGCATGGGTTCAGTAACTGTACTAACCTTATGAATGACCATGGATGGAGTAACTGTTCTAATCTTCTCGCGAACATGGATGGAGTACCTGTACTAACCTTCTAACAACCACGGTTGGAGTACCTGTACTAATCCTCTAACGACAATGGATGATTACTTGTACTAACTTTCTAATGACCATGGATGGAGTACCTGTACTAACCTTCAAATGACCATGGATGGAGTAAATGTACTAACTTTCGAGGAGAAAGTGAGGGCTGCAGATGCTGGAGATCAGAGCTGAAAATGTGTTGCTGGAAAAGCGCAGCAGGTCAGCCAGCATCCAAGGAACAGGAGAATCGACGTTTCAGGCCATTATTCCTGAAGAAGGGCTTATGCGCCTCATTCCTGAAGAAGGGCTTATGCCCGAAATGTCGATTCTCCTGTTCCTTGGATGCTGCCTGACCTGCTGCGCTTTTCCAGCAACACATTTTCAGCTGTAAATGTACTAACCTTCAAGTGACCATGGATGGAGTACGTGTACAGCCATGGATGGAGTACCTGTACTAACCCACTAACAACCATGGATGGAGTAACTGTAATAACCTTCTAATGTCCACGGATGGAGTAACTGTACTAACCCTCTGACGACCATGGATGGAGTAACTGTACTAACCTTCTAATGTCCACGGATGGAGTATCTGTACTAACCCTCTAACGGCCACGGATGGAGTACCTGTGCTACTCTCTAATGACTATGGATGGAGTACCTGTACTAACCGTCTAACAACCACGGTTGAAGTACCCGTACTAATCCTCTAACGACAATGGATGGAGGAACTGTACTAACCCTCTAACGACCATGGATGATTACTTGTACTAACTTTCTAATGACCATGGATGGAGTAACAGTACTAACCTTCTAATGTCCACGGATGGAGTAACTGTACTAACCCTCTAACGACCATGGATGGAATATCTGTACTAACCTTCTAATGACCGTCGATGGAGTACTTGTACTAAACTTCTAACGACTATGGATGGAATACCTGTACTAACCTTCTAACCTTCCTGAAGAAGGGCTCATGCCCGAAACGTCGATTCTCCTGCTCCTTGGATGCTGCCTTACCTGCTGCGCTTTTCCAGCAACACATTTTCAGCTCTAACCTTCTAATGACCATGGATGGAGTAACTGTACTAACCTTCTAACGACCAAGGATGGAGTACCTGTACTAACCTTCTAACGACAATGGATGGAGGACCTGTACTAACCTACTAACGAGCATGGGTTCAGTAACTGTACTAACCTTTGAATGACCATGGATGGAGTAACTGTTCTAATCTTCTCGTGAACATGGATGGAGTACCTGTACTAACCTTCTAACAACCATGGTTGGAGTACCTGCACTAATCCTCTAACGACCATGGATGGAGGAACTGTACTAACCCTCTAACGACCATGGATGATTACTTGTACTAACTTTCTAATGACCATGGATGGAGTACCTGTACTAACCTTCTAATGACAATGGATGGAGGACCTGTACTAACCTACTAACGAGCATGGGTGGAGTAACTGTACTAACCTTCTAATGTCCACGGATGGAGTAACTGTACTAACCCTCTAATGACCATGGATGGTCTAACTGTACTAACCCTCTAACCACCATGGATGGAGTACTTGTACTAACCCTCTAATAACCAAGGATGGAGTACTTGTACTAACCTTCTAACGTCC
>NW_025182614.1:0-2580 GCF_004010195.1 Chiloscyllium plagiosum | reverse complement strand
GCATCGGGCATCAGCAAATGTCTTCATGAACTTTCATATCTCTGATCGTTCCTCAATTCTATACCACTCGCTTAATCTTTGTGAATAGCACCATTCCATAAAATACTCCCTGTCTGCATAACTGCCCCAATCCTACACTGAGAATCCTCACTGTTCTTTTGATCACCTGTAGTCCCTTCAGATCTCCCTGTATCTTTCCTGACTCCATTGAACACAGCTCATCTTATGTTATAACTCCTCTAACTAATATGTTACTCCACAGCTCTGTGATATTCTTCAGTTACTGCAGTTATGATTCTTTATCGTCAGCGCTTCCAATACCCCTGTTCGATGTAAGGTTATTGATTCCTTGCAGTATGTTTAACACCTGCAGCAGCCTCCAACTCCTCAACGCATCCTGTCGCTGTAACCGCCTCAAATAATACAGCTTTGTAATATTCTTTGTAATATCTTCCAGTATCTGCAACCCTGTTGATTTCTGTAACGTCCTCCAGAACAGCACTCCACATCTCTGTTTAATTGATGGGAATGCTGCAAACATGCCTTCATAGTGCACACTAGCTCTCTGAACGCCTGCACCCGACAACCCTCAGTATCTCTGGCTCGTCCAATCCCTACACTTGTCCCTGGTTGTGTGAATTGATCCAGCCCCTTCAACCCTCCCTATCTCAGTCTCTCCTGCAGCTCCAATTATTGTCCGTGTTCATGTAATTCTCAGCACCAACAATCCTATATTAACTCCTGCAGCTCCAGCTATCACCCCAATCCGTGTAATCTCCAGTCCCTCCAATCCTCCCTTTCTCCATAAACGCCTGCAGCTCCAATTTCACCCCTATCCGTGTAATCTCCAGTCCCGACAACCCTCCCTTCCTGAGCCCCTGTTGTTATCTGTGTCCCCTCCAGCAGGCTCTACAATACTCCTCACATCTGTAACTGAATATAGACAATGCAGCTCTCCCTTTTATATCTGACACCCTCCCCGACTTATAATTCTTACAGTTCCTCACATTATCTCACCTCCTCCATTCCCATCTGTGCTAGAGAGCTCTAAAATTTCTTTATTGTTGTTTAAACTTCTGATCATCTAAACTCTATCCCTTTTTAAATTTGTGACCCCTTCAGTTTCTGTTGCTCTCCATATAACTGTAATCAATGATAGCACAGGTTCCCTTCCTTAAATCTCTATAATTACAATAGTTGTATTTGTTAAATTGGCACTTTTCTTCCTCCTTATCCATCTCAGGACTTCCAATACCTACAATCCCACTATTTGGAATGCTCCAATTCTCTGCACCTCCTCATGCCCTGAGGGTCTTTGAACACCACTCTAAAGGTTTATCGAACCCCCAGATACTGCAAATCTTCTAACTCTGTAACAAACAAACAGTCTTCAATACCATACAACACTTGCTGACTGTCAGTTTGCATTTGTTGAAGTCTACACATCTCTGTAAGCAGCTCAGAAAAAGCCCTTTAGACTCTACAAAGCTCCATCATGAACAAGCCAACATTTCTCTATTTCCTTTGCCTTCTTCAGTGTCTGCAACTCTCACTGTGTCTTCCAATAACGTTCTTTAGTAGCTGCAGGTCTGCCTAGCTCCCCAGATAACCTGTTACATCCCATACAGCTCACTCAATCACTGTAACACCCTCTGCTATATCTAAAACCTCCTCTTTTCCACTGTCTTCCAGACACAACAGCGATCCTGTAAGAGAGCAGTGTGGAATGGGATGTTATAAACCTCAACTGAGGCTTGAGGCCTACCATTACCTGGGAGTCACAAAGGGAGAGAACCTGAGAGAGAGAAGCACAGAGCGGGTGAATATAAATCTGCAGCGAGGATCGAGGCCGACTGAGACTTGGAGTTGGAGAAACAGCAGAGCAGGAGGCTCGAGATCAGCACTGAGTCACAGAGGGTGTGACCATGTGAGGGAGTATCGTGTAGCTTGAGGGTCACTCACACCTAGGAGGTGGAAGCACCAAAGTGGGAGGATATAAATCAGCACTGAGGATTGAGGCCTAGTCATACCTGGGAGTCACAGAGACGGTGGCCCTGTGAGGACGCAGAGTGGAGTGGGAGCTGAAGGATTAGACGTCCCTGAGAGATACAGAGACGGTGACCCTGTGAGGGAGCAGAGTGGAGTGGGAGCAGGAGGATTAAACGTCCTTGGGAGTCACAGTGATAACTTTCAGTTGCTGGGATCTGCCTGCACTGAATTTGAAAGAAGTGCAAGAACCATCACAGAAAACACTGTAAATTCATTGGCTGAATATAAACCGTTATTAGTGACTGTCAATTAATTGCTGTAAGTCTTCAAATTTATTTTTTTAACTTCTGAAGTAAGGATTGAAATCAGAAATAAGAGGGACAAGTGAGATTCTGAGCCAGTATAATCAATTACCCTCAGTAAGCCACAGTTAGATAAGGGACTTAACCATATTATGATGTCCCTGATGTTAACTTCATTCGAAGTAATTAAGTAAGTTACTCCAGACGTGTTGCATTTTAGGACGTGCCAAGACATATTTGTCAGATGGAAAATGCGTTCTGTTACATTAGGAAGGCATAGCCCCTGCTC
>NW_025182613.1:0-2580 GCF_004010195.1 Chiloscyllium plagiosum | reverse complement strand
CACAATACACACAGTCACAGCATTGTACACACACAATACACACAGTCACAGTGTTGCATACACACATTACACACAGAGTCACAGCATTGTACACACATTACACAGAGTCACAGCATTGTACACACATAATACACACAGACTCACAGCATTGTATACACAGAGTCACAGCATTGTACACACACATTACACACAGAGTCACAGTGTTGTATACACACATTACACATAGTCGCAGCATTGTACACACACAATACACAGAGTCACAGCATTGTACACATGCAATACACAGAGTCACAGTGTTGTATACACACATTACACACAGAGTCACAGTGTTGTATACACACATTACACACAGAGTCACAGCATTGTACACACATTACACAGAGTCACAGCATTGTACACACACAATACACACAGTCAGTGTTGTATACACACATTACACAGTCACAGCATTGTACACACACAATACACACAGAGTCACAGTGTTGTATACACACATTACACAGAGTCACAGTGTTGTATATACACATTACACACAGTTACAGTGTTGTATATACACATTACACACAGTCACAGTGTTGTATACACACAATACACAAAGAGTCACAGCATTGCACACACGCAATACACAGAGTCAAAGTGTTGTACACACACAATACACACAGAGTCACAGTGTTGTATACACACATTACACACAGAGTCACAGTGTTGTACACACACAATACACACAGTCACAGCACTGTACACACACAATACACACAGTCACAGCACTGTACACACACAATACACACAGAGTCAAACCATTGTATACACACATTACACAGGGTCACAGTGTTGTATACTCACATTACACACAGAGTCACAGTGTTATTTATATGCATTACACACAGAGTCACAGTGTTATTTACACACATTACACACAGAGTCACAGCATTGTATATACACATTACACACAGAGTCACAGTGTTATTTACACACATTACACACAGAGTCACAGTGTTATTTACACACATTACACAGAGTCACTCTGTTATTTACAAACATTACACAGAGTCACTCTGTTATTTACAAACATTACACACAGAGTCACAGTGTTATTTACACACATTACACACAGAGTCACAGTGTTGTATACACAGAATACACAAAGAGTCACAGCATTGCAGACGCAATACACAGAGTCAGAGTGTTGTACACACACAATACACACAGAGTCACAGTGTTGTACACACACAATACACACAGAGTCACAGCACTTTACACACACAATACACACAGAGTCAAACCATTCTTTACACACATTACACAGAGTCACAGTGTTGTACACACACATTACACACAGAGTCACACTGTTATTTATACACATTACCCACAGAGTCGCAGTGTTGTATACACACATTACACACAGAGTCACAGTGTTATTTACACACAGAGTCACAGCGTTCTATACACACATTACACAGAGAGTCACAATGTTGTATATACACATTACACACAGAGTCAGTGTTATTTACACACATTATACACAGAGTCAGTGTTATTTACACACATTATACGCAGAGTCACAGTGTTATTTATACACATTACACGCAGAGTCACAATGTTGTATGCACACATTACACACAGAGTCACAGTGTTGTATACACATATTACACAGAGTCACAGTGTTGTCTACTCACATTACACACAGAGTCACAGTGTTATTTATACACATTACCCACAGAGTCACAATGTTGTATACACACATTACACACAGAGTCGCAGTGTTGTATATACACATTACACACAGTCACAGAATTGTATACACATTACACACAGAGTCACAGTGTTGTATACTTACATTATACACAGAGTCAGTGTTGTATATACACATTACACACAGAGTCACAGTGTTGTCTACACACATTACACACAGAATCACAGTGTTATATACTCACATTACACACAGAATCACTGTTATTTATACACATGACACACAGACTCACAGCTTTGTATACTCACATTACACACAGAGTCACAGCATTGTATACACACATTACACACAGAGTCACAGTGTTATTTACACACATTACACACTGAGTCACAGTGTTATTTACACACATGACACACAGAGTCACAGCATTGTATACACACATTACACACAGTCACAGTGTTGTATATACACATTACACACAGAGCCAGCGTTATTTACACACATTACACACAGAGTCACAGCATTGTATACTCACATTACACAGAGTGACAGTGTTATTTACACACATTACACAGAGTCACAGTGTTATTTACAAACATTACACAGAGTCACAGTGTTGTATATACACATTACACACAGAGTCACAGCGTTGTATACTCACATTACACAGAGTCACAGTGTTATTTACACACATTACACAAAGTCACAGTGTTGTATATACGCATTACACACAGAGTCACAGTGTTATTTATACACATTACACAGAGTCACAGTGTTGTAGATACACATTACACAGAGTCACAGCATTGTATACACACATTACACACAGAGTCACAGTGTTATTTGTACACGTTAAACACTGAGTCACAATGTTGTATACAAACATTACA
>NW_025182612.1:1911-2579 GCF_004010195.1 Chiloscyllium plagiosum | reverse complement strand
CCAAACAAACAGATAAATAAATGTAAAAAAGATTAGTTTAAAATGTACTGAGGTACAATTATAACTTTGTAATGATGATTGTACTGGAAAATTCAGAGAAACCTTGCAAATATTGAGGAAAATCAACAGCGTGATAAATGTGGCAGTTTGCACACTCAGCCACAAGTAAAAACGTGTGATTATGGGACTGAGCAATATAGATATGTATGACGATAACGATAGCATTTATTGGATGGGGTGATGTCCAGATGTGTATTTTGATTTAAATAATTTCAGCTGTTTTTCTTGGTTTTAGAAATCATTAATAACATTGAGATATTTTACATGATTTAGAAACTGGTTGATAATCGGGTGTTAAAGATCTTATTAAAAGTCAACTAATTTTTGAAATTGACTAGACTTCCTTTTTGCATCACTGTTAAACCTGTGATATGCAAATGAATAAACTCCGATATTGGCAAAGCATTTCAATCTACAAACAATATGAATTGGTGCTGTGGTTCTGTTCGCCGAGCTGGAAGTTTTTGTTGCAAACGTTTCGTCCCCTGTCTCGGTGACATCCTCAGTGCTTGGGAGCCTCCTGTGAAGCGCTTCTGTGGTGTTTCCTCCGGCATTTATAGTGGCCTGTCCCTGCCGCTTCCGGTTGTCAGTTTCAGCTATCCGCTGTA
>NW_025182612.1:0-1355 GCF_004010195.1 Chiloscyllium plagiosum | reverse complement strand
GACCTAGAAACTATTCTCGATTGTCAGGAAAACCCATCTGGTCCACTAATGATCTTTAGGGAAGGAAGCATGGCACTCATCCACAAACTCCATCAACAAACATATATACCTGGACCCAATATACCGGCCACTACAGTGGACAGCTGAAACTGACAACCGGAAGTGGCAGGGACAGGCCACTATAAATGCCGGAGGAACCACCACAGAAGCGCTTCACAGGAGGCTCCCAAGCACTGAGGATGTCACCTAGACAGGGGACGAAACGTTTGCAACAAAAACTTCCAGCTCGGCGAACAGAACCACAGCAACGGGCACCCGAGCTACAAATCTTCTCACAAACTTTGAAAATGAATTGGTGAATGGAAAAATATAAAGAAATTCCTGAAAATTCATGTATTTAACAATAATCAGAAATTTAATTTGACCAAAGGATGATTATATTGAGATGAATTACAATATTTCGTTACAAAAGTAGGTAATCAGCTTACTGGGGAATAATAGTAAATGGTATTAATTTCTTTTACTGAGGAAGACGTTGATTTTCTTTTCATGTTAATATCATGGCTTCGACATTTTTATCCCGAAGACTGCAGCATTCTCGAATATTTTCCTTGGATTTTAGAACCAGCAGAATTAGATCCATACTTTTCATTGTGTTCCAAAGAAAATAAATAACAGATACTGTGATTATTGGAATGAACAACAGGTAGGAGAGTATCTAATGTTGGATTGAAAATCAATTCAGTCTGTGCTTAGATATTTTCTACTCAACATGAGGAGCTGCTCTGACACATGTCTGATGTAGTTGGAAGTCAACCCCATACCTCCAGGTCTAGGAGTAGAGAAACTACCAAAGCTCTACAAGATGCTTTCATAATGTTCCCACCCAGGAAGGGCAGGACTATAATCACAGGATTACTGTGGTCACTCAAATGAAAACTAATCAGATGTTTTTAATGATTAATGGCTGGGAATTAGTTAAAAAGCTTCTGTGTGTAATTGGTTGAAATTGAAATAATAATTTACAATAATGATGGAGTGGATCAAGAATGATCAAAATGCAATGTGACTCTCATGATAATTCAAGGACAAATTGACAAAATCACATGATGACTGTATATTGATAAATAAAAATAAATAAAATAAAAATAAGCTAAAAGCCATCTAGATACCTTTTAAATGCTGAATTGGACCAGCCTCCACCACTTCCTCTGGCAGCCCATCCCATACAGACACCACCCTCTGTGTGCAAAAGTTGCCGCTTACATCCCTTTTAAATGTTTCCCCGAACATCCCGATACATGTGGCTGTTAGCGTGTTGGAACATTTGTAATAAAGTATAGTTATTGGTTGGA
>NW_025182611.1:2084-2579 GCF_004010195.1 Chiloscyllium plagiosum | reverse complement strand
CTGGAGGTTGGCTAACGTGGTGCCACTGTTTACTAAGAGTAGTAAGGAGAAGCCAGGGAATGATAGACCAGTGAGCCTGATGTCGGTGGTGGGCAAGTTGTTGGAGGGAATCCTGAGGGACAGGATGTACATGTATCTGGAAAGGCAAGGACTGATTAGGGATAGCCAACATGGCTTTGTGCATGGGAAATCATGTCTCACAAACTTGATTCAGTTTTTTGGAGAAGTCACAAAGAGGAGTGATGAGGGCAGAGCAGTAGATGTGATCTATATGGACTTCAGTAAGGCGATCAACAAGGTTCCCCATGGGAGACTGATT
Source organism: Chiloscyllium plagiosum (assembly GCF_004010195.1). Classification (NCBI taxonomy): domain Eukaryota; kingdom Metazoa; phylum Chordata; class Chondrichthyes; order Orectolobiformes; family Hemiscylliidae; genus Chiloscyllium; species Chiloscyllium plagiosum. The sequence continues at coordinate 2,260 of NW_025182611.1, read as the reverse complement.
AGCAAGGTTAGATCTCTGTAATACAAGGAGAACTAGCCATTTGGATACAGAACTGGCTCAAAGATAGAACACAGAGGGTGGTGGTGGAGGGTTGTTTTTCAGACTGGAGGCCTGTGACCAGTGGAGTGCCACAAGGATCGGTGCTGGGTCCTCTACTTTTTGTCATTTACATAAAT
>NW_025182611.1:0-1544 GCF_004010195.1 Chiloscyllium plagiosum | reverse complement strand
AATTTCCTGTTCAAATTAGCCATGAATTAAATGCATATTTTCAAATCACTCCACGGCCTCTCTCTCCCGTCTCTCCAATTCCCTTCAATGAGATAACCACTGTTCGGAAAATATATGCTCATAAGGTCATGCTGTTGTTTGAGTGGTTTGGACAAGGTCAGAAGACGAGGTTACCGCCCAACAGCTTTATTTGCAATTGCAAGCTTTCTGAGCACCGTTCCTTCGTCGGGTAAAGTCCCTACAGCTCGAGTCCCTGAACTCAGGAGTAAAGTACAACTGACGTTCTTCAGATGACCAAGCAGCACCTTCAACAAACCAACGCTACAAATGTGACTACAAGGCTGACCGAAGGACTGACAAAGATTGAACAGTGACATTTCCATCGTTTTTGTGTTTTTTTTTTCCAAATGGAAAATGATCCAGGTTGTAGATGCCATAGTCAGTAAGTCATGGTGCTCCACTACCTTGATGTGAAGGTGTGAAAGTATGTCGTTATCCAAACAATTAAAGAGCTGATAGTCTGCAAAATAGATCAACAGAAACAGAGTTCCAAGATTTGATTTTATTCATTCACAGGCGCGGGTGTCACTGGTTGGAATCAATATGGATTGGCTCTCTTTTACTGCCCCTTCTGAAGTCCATGTAGTGTATGTAGAGGCAGTACCAGGATATTTTCTGCTGACACTGAATGATCTGTGATCATTGACATATTTCCAAGTTGGAATGGTAAGGAATTGTGGAGAAACTTACAGATGGAGGTATTCATTTGAATCTGCCATACTTATCCTTCGAGATAGAAATGGTCATGGTTTTGGAAGATAACATCTGAAGATCTTTGCTGAATTTCCTGCTGCGACTGAGTGTTGGTGATATCGGAATGAATGCTTGTGAAAGTGTTTTCCAAACATTCGGGCTGCTTTGTCTTGAACGCTGCCAAGCTTCTTGCGTGTTATTGGATCTGCAGTCATCAAGGCGAATAAGGAATATTCCATCATACTCCTGATTTATGCATTTGATTGTCAGTAAATTGCTGGCTGTAGGATTCTACTTTCCCAACTTGCTCTTGTAGCCACTCTATTTATATTGCGAGTAAAGTTTGTACAGAATGCTGCTACTAAACGCAGAGTTGATGTTCCAATCAAATCATTCATAAACGGACTGAATGGTTGAGCAGACTTCTGATCTTGTTTATGCAATCGAATGAGTGGCTTCCTCTGAGAATCAGAGGATAAATTTGTGAAAGGGGAGTGAGAAAGTATTGCTGGCCGGACCCCACAAAATAAGGGATGTCCACGTTTGGATACGTAGCAGTGTGGTTTATGGAGAGTTAGAGTTGTGACTAAGAGGATAGGGGAGAAGTGATACCATCTTGTGATAATGGCGTGGCTATAAAATGTGTATTTTATCAAAGTTTCTAATTTGAATTACATTGAACCGGAGATGCAGAGCTACCCATGGTAAGAGAAGCAGCCTGGATGGGCATGGCCGGGACTCACCAGTTAGAATTTCCTGATATTTGTAGCTCTTATATTCAGCCGAAGCTG
>NW_025182610.1:1747-2579 GCF_004010195.1 Chiloscyllium plagiosum | reverse complement strand
AGTGTCCCGTGCGGGTCATTGAGTGTCCTGCGTAGGTCATTGAGAGTCCTGCGTGGGTCATTGATTGTCCTGCGTGGGCCATTGAGAGTCCTGCGTGGGTCATTGAGTGTCCTGCGTGGTTTATTGAATGTCCTTTGTTGGTCATGAGTGTCCTGCGTGGATCATGAGTGTCCTGCGTGGGTCATTAGGGTGTCCTGCGTGGGTCATGAGTGTCCTGTGTCGGTCATTGAGTGTCCTGCGTGGTTCATTTAGTGTCCTGCGCGGGTCATGAGTGTCCTGTGTGGTTCGATGAGTGTCCAGCGTGGGTCATGAGTGTCCTGCGTGGGTCATGAGTGTCCTGCGTGGGTCATTGCGTGTCCTGCGTGGGTCATTGAGTGTCCTGTGTGGGTTATTGAGTGTGCTGTGTGGGTCATAAGTGTCCTGCGTGGGTCATTGAGTGTCCTGTGTGGGTCATGAGTGTCCTGCATGGGTCATTGAGTGTCCTGCGTGGGTCATTCAGTGTCCTGTGTGGGACCTGAGTGTCCTGTGTGGGTCATTGAGTGTCCTGCGTTGGTCATGAGTGTCCTGCGTGGGTCATGAGTGTTCTGTATGGGACATTGTGTGTCCTGCATTGGTCATGAGTGTCCTGTGTGGGTCATGAGTGTCCTGTGTGGGTCATTGAGTGTCCTGCGTGGGTCATGAGAGTCCTGCGTGGGTCATTGAGTGTTCTGCGGGGGTCATTGAGTGTCCTGCGTTGGTCATGAGTGTCCTGCGTGGGTCATTGAGTTTCCTGCGTGGGTCATTGAAAGTCTTGCGTGGGTCATTGAGTGTCCTGTGTTGGTCATTGAGTGTC
>NW_025182610.1:0-1085 GCF_004010195.1 Chiloscyllium plagiosum | reverse complement strand
GTGTCCTGCGTGGGTCATGAGTGTCCTGCGTGGTTTATTGAATGTCCTTTGTTGGTCATGAGTGTCCTGCGTGGATCATGAGTGTCCTGCGTGGGTCATTGTGTGTCCAACGAGGGTCATCAGTGTCCTGCGTGGGACATTGAGTGTCCTGCGTGGGTCATTGAGAGTCCTGCGTGGGTCATTGAGTGCCCTGCGTGGTTCATGAGTGTCCTGCGTGGGTCATTGAGTGTCCTGCGTGGGTCATGAGTGTCCTGCGTGGGTCATTGAGTGTCCGGCGTGGGTCATGAGTGTCTTGCGTTGTTCCGGAGTGTCCTGTGTGGGTCAGTAAATGTCCTGTGTGGGTCATTGACTGTCCTGCGTTGGTCAGGGAGTGTCCTGTGTGGGTCATTGAGAGCCCTGCGTGGGTCATTGAGTGTCCTGCGTGGGTCATTGTGTGTCCTGCGTGGGTCATGACGGTCCTGCGTGGGTCATTGTGTGTCCTGTGTGGGTCATGAGTATCCTGTGTGGGTCATTGAGTGTCCTGCGTGGGTCATGAGTGTCCTGCGTGGTTCATTAGGGTGTCCTGTGTGGGTCATGAGTGTCCTGTGTCGGTCATTGAGTGTCCTGCGTGGGTCATTGAGTGTCTTGCGTGGGTCATGAGTGTCCCGTGTGGTTCGATGAGTGTCCAGCGTGGGTCATGAGAGTCCTGCGTGGGTCATTGAATGTCCTGCGTGGGTCATGAGTGTCCTGCGTGGGTCATTGAGTGTCCTGCGTGGTTTATTGAATGTCCTTTGTTGGTCATGAGTGTCCTGCGTGGATCATGAGTGTCCTGTGTGGGTCATTGAGTTTCCTGTGTGAGTCATGAGTGTCCTGCATGGATCATTGAGTGTCCTGCGTGGGTCATTGAGTGTCGTATGTGGGTCATGAGTGTCCTGCGTGGGTCATGAGTGTCCTGCGTGGGTCATGAGTGTTCTGTATGGACATTGTGTGTCCTGCATTGGTCATGAGTGTTCTGTGTGGGTCATGAGTGTCCTTTGTGGGTCATTGAGTGTCCTGCGTGGGTTATGAGAGTGCTGCGTGGGTCATTGAGTGTCCTGCGGGGTCAT
>NW_025182609.1:0-2579 GCF_004010195.1 Chiloscyllium plagiosum | reverse complement strand
TAAAAGCTGAATCTTTTCCCCACTAAACTGACACTTCTCCAATGCAAATAATCCCGAATCTTGAAGCCTTTCCCATTAACAGTCCTAAGATTGATCATTTTAGATACTGTTTTGTTACTTTCCAGTGCTTCATATTCTTTGGCATACATAGGGAAAATGAAAAGTCATACACAAATTATAGTTATATCATAGCCTATATTCTACTACCCTAGCAATACCATCCAAAATTTTAATTGATCAAGCTTTTTAATGTCACAGTGATTCTGAAGTTCTCCATAAATTTTAGTAGATGCCCCTGTATGTTATACTGAATCCTTGAATGTCCTAGATCTAAATGGGTAACATTGCATTTATCCACACATTAGCCATTCTGTGCATGACCATGTCATTAATTAATTAAATATAGTTAGTTCAGAGACTTAAACCTGCTTTATTCCACTTTTAATCTCCTTCCATCAATATAAGTTATCCTCTGATTCCCGTTTTCAACTAATTATCTACCCAGTGATTGATTTGTCTTTTCCACAAAAGTTTAATATCTCCATTATTTGCCAATTAAGTGCCCTCTCAGAAGCTTTCTGTAAATCCCAGAAAATAATAATAACTACATTTCCCATTCTTATCATGTCAGTTATTCTTTGAAAACTAACAGATTAGCTAACATGACATTGTTTTGGTGAAAACATGTTGACAGGCCTTTAAAATGTCATGCTTTCCAAGGTCAATACAAAACACTTTCCTATGGAACTGAAAATGTGTTGCTGGAAAAGCGCAGCAGGTCAGGCAGCATCCAAGGAGCAGAAGAATCGACGTTTCAGGCATGAGCCCTTCTTCAGGAACCCTCCTGAAGAAGGGCTCATGCCCGAAACATCGATTCTCCTGCTCCTTGGATGCTGCCTGACCTGCTGCGCTTTTCCAGCAACACATTTTCAGCTCTGATCTCCAGCATCTGCAGTCCTCACTTTCTCCTAAAAGACTTTCCTATGGAAGTTGACATTCCATTTATGTGATGCTTAAGTACTATTGTCCCTTCAAATAATGATTCTATGAGCTGCATTTCAACTTCAGAAATCCAAGTATGTTACGAAGGAATTAAAGCTCTATCTTGTGCCTTTAGAAATCTATTGCTACCTTCAAATGGCATATTAGTTTGTAAACAATCCCCACTTCTGAATTTATTCTTTTTTGCAACATTTCAGTATCTGTCATTCAGTTCTGGTATCGTGCAATTCATTGTTTAATTGTGCCCTCAGACAGGACACAAAAGCAATGCTGAATCAACATACACCTGCATGCCAACATACTCTTATATAACACAATTTAGGGAAAATATAAGCACTACCACAGTTAGGCGGTAGTGTGGAGGTTTGGGTAAAAAAAGAAAAGTATAACACAATTTAGATATTTACATTGTAGTATTTTTATGCATTCTAAAATATATCCACTGTAAAATTCAGAACAAAATATCTGGTCAAGTAAAAATGTCTGTATGTACTATGAGTTATAAAAATAGGCTGGGACTTCTTTCTTGGAGTATAGGAAATTGAGGAGTGACCTTTAATGGAATCATGAGGGGATAAGGTGAATAGCAAAGGCCTTTTCCCTTGGGTGGGGGAGTTTAAAACTAGGGGGCATATTCTGAAGGTGAGAGGAGCAAAGTTTTAATAAGGCTATGAGGGACAACTTTTTTTACATCAAAAGTGTAAATGAACTGTGTGGAATGAACTGCCAGAGGAAGAGGTGGATGCAGGTACAGTTAAAACATTAAAAAGGACATTTGGAAAGGTATATGAATGGGAAAGATTTATACGGATATGGGCCAAATACAGGCAAGTGGCAGTAGTTTAGTTCGGGAACGTGGTTGGCATAGATGAGGTGGACTGAGGGTCTGTTTCCATGCTGTATGATTATTTAACTATGACTCGATATAACTCACATTTCCTTGCGTAAAGAAATATTTCATTATTTTCAGAAAATCTCAGCTCATGTCCCATTGTCATGCCTAAGTGTTGGGTCAAAGCTGATACAATTTAGGTTTATCGAATATTTAAAGTCATAGAGATGTACAAAACGGAAACAGATCCTTCGGCCCAACTCGTTCGTGCTGATCAGGTGTCATAAATTAATCTAGTCTCATTTGCCAGCACTTGGCCCATATCCCACTTAAACGCTTCCTTTTCATATTCCTATCCAGACCCCTTAGAGTTGTAGAGTCAGAGAGATGTACAGCATGGAAACAGACCCTTTGGTCCAACCTATCCTGCACAAACCTTCAGTCCTTGCAGTTTCTGGTATTTACATTACCTATCTTGTATGTATTGATACAACTTGCATTTATAAGTGGATGTCATGATCATCAGATGTCTCAAACTTCCTTACAGCTTACAAATTACTTGTCAGAGAGTCATAGCGGTACAGCACGGAAACCGATCCTTCAGGCCAACCTGTCCATGCCGATCAGCTCTCCCAACCCAATCTAGTCCCACCTGCCAGCACCCAGCCCATATCCTCCCAAACCCTTCATGTTCATATACCCATCCAAATGTCTTTTAAATGTTGCAATCGTACCAGCCTCCACC
>NW_025182608.1:0-2579 GCF_004010195.1 Chiloscyllium plagiosum | reverse complement strand
CATTTGCTCATTTGGCTCTATCTAGTCTATTGTATGCAGTTCTGAAATTCGCATGATACCACGGATATGACAGCACTGGAAATGATGCAAGACAGATTTATCATGATATTGTCTGGGTAGAAGAGTTATAGTCTGGAGGTGTTTTTCTTATAGCAGAAGAAATTGAGAGGAGACATGATTGAGATGCACAAAATAATCAGGAATATGGATGGTGTAGACTGAAATAAACGTTTCTCTTTGATGGTGAGATCGATCACGGGGGAGGGGTAGGGTGGCATAGGAAACATTTGAGTTAATGCGCAGACAAATGTTTTGAAACAGCGGTTGGTTGAAAACTGGAAGTCAGTGCATGCAAAGGTTGGAGAGGCAGAAATCCTCATAACTTTCAGAAGTATTCAGATGTGAATTTTGTGATGCCAAGTCAGACGAGGCTATAGGCCAAGTGGTTTTAAGAAGTGTTCAGATAGTTAAGCGAATGTTAATTTCCAGCAATACCAAATAGGCTTCTTTTTGCATAAAATTCCTGGATAGTACCACCGCCTGTCACTGCGTGAGATCAGGTTCAATTCACTTCCAGGATGAATGCTTGCATATTGGGATAGCTCAGTGGATAGAACTGCACCTTTCCACGCCAGAAACCGGCATTCGATTCCAGAATTGTTTGACTGACTGTGTGGAGTTTCCACTCTCATGTTCTCTCTCTTCCTTATGAGTTTCCTCTGGCTGTTCCGATACCTTCCCACAGTGCAAAGGTATGCAATTCAGGTCAATGGCAAACAAAATCTAAATGGACTGTAAGTGTTGTAAATCAGAGACAAAAGTCAGAATTGCAGCTCGGGGAAAACGGAATGACCGTTTCAGTTCAATAGACCCTTCCGCGGAACTGTTTTTAATTTGCAATGTTAACCCTGATTTCTCTCCACTGATGCTTCCTGACTCACTGAGCTTTTGCAGCAATTTCTATTTTCGTAGGTGGATCACAAATGCGGGTTTAGAAAGATAGAGTGGGGCAGTGTGAATCTCATCCACGGCACAGTGCAGACTCAACTGGCCAAATGGCTTCTGTATGCACTGTGTCTAATTTCATTAACACTGTGTCTATAAGTCTTTGTCCTTTTTTTAGTCTTTGTTATTCACATCTATCCTGTCATGTGAAGTGCAGAGCAGGATAATCGACGTATCGGGCATAAGCCACCACAAAACCGTTACCACCTGACGCCTGGAAGATGAACGCCTCATATTCTGGCTTGGGACACTGCAACAACACGGAAAAAATGTGGATTTCAACGGCTTCCTCATTTCCCCTCGCTCCACATTATTACAGTCTGAAGCATCAAACTCAGCACCACGCTCCGGACCCATACATCTCTCCCCATCTGACATATCACCTCCACCCCTGCCTCGCTCCACCATTTGCTTTCCACCCAATCTCAACCCCCACCCATTTATCTCCCAGCCCCAACCAACAAGACTCATTCCTGATGAAAGACTGATGCCAGAAACGTCGATTCCCCAGGATCCCGGATGCTGCCTGACCTGCTGTACTTTTCCAGCACGACACTATCTCCGTGGCGAAGATAGACGAGCTCTGCTCAGATAGGTTTTGACAGTGGATCAGCTCAGGCTTCGACGTCCAAAGGGTCTGTTCTTGGGCTGTAACTTTTCTGTTTTCTCTGTTCGTCTGTGTTCCCTACACGACCAACTTCATGCTAAATTGCTACATCTCAGGGGATGACATTGCCAATTCCAATTATCACAGAAGGAATTCGAATATGACATGCGGCTGTGTTGGAATAAAAGATATACGCTGGATTGGAGTGTTTACTAAGAGCAAAAGGCTGATTTGGAGACGATGTGATCAAAAACAGCTCGGACTGTCAAAGTGACAAAACAGCGAATTGCTAAGGAAATTTTCAGAGAGTGCTTTCAATTAATCGACCTCTCGCTTAAGACTCCAGCACGCTTCCGCTGAGACAATCTGCAGTGCGGGTTGATGCTGCTGTTGTATCTTAATAATCTAATAAACGGAGACAAATATGCTCTTCCTCCCCGCCTTTGACCAGGAAAACTCCCAGCTTTGGCATTTCATGCGTCTCTGTGCCATCATGTAATAACCACGTCTTCATTTTCAAACAAATCATTCCATTTCGATACCGTGTTTGTGAGATCATTTCTCATGCAGCAGCTTTTACAACATGGACCATAGATTATTGGAACATCAGGTCCAGGAAAATGACACAGGGTAGCAGTGAGGAAAAGAACTTTTATTTGAAAGTACCTCTTTCTGTGGACTTCTACATCATTTATTTCACTTGCTTATTTGGCTCTATCTAGTCTATTGTGTGCAGTTCTGCAATTCGAATGATACCACGGATATGATAGCACTGGAAATGATGCAGGACAGATTTATCAGGATATTGTCTGGGTAGAAGAGTTTCAATTATAAAGAGAAATTGGATAGTCTGGAGGAGTTTTTCTTATAGCAGATGAAATTTAGAGGAGACATGATTGAGATGCACAAAATAATCAGGAATATGGATGGTGTAGAAATAAACGTTTCTCTTTGATGGTGAGATCGA
>NW_025182607.1:0-2579 GCF_004010195.1 Chiloscyllium plagiosum | reverse complement strand
AGGTACACATCAGACATGATAAAAGCCATGGTAGAACATACCAGTTTGACTTATGCGAAGTAATTCACTGTGGCCACAATCCAGGAAGCTTGAGGGGGGTATGATATATACCTTTCCGTGCATACCAATTACTATAGATTGTGCCCGACGTTAGATCATGTATTAACATGGACTGGGGTAAGATGGACGCCCAAGAAGTCCCATTCCTCGGATAATAGATGGAAGGCTCGAGACCATGTGAGCCTCACTAGGGGGCAACTTGATCATTCCTCAGAGATGAAAAATCCACTTTTGTTAACCCTGACAGGATTCACCATTAGCCCTGGTCCCGAAGAAGTACGGAAGCAGTGCGAAATCCATGATAACAGCTTTTACTTTGTAATAGGTGTAGATCAATCAGGAAAGGATACCATGGGACTAGTGAAGGTAACCTATCCACAAGTCAAAAACCGGAAACACAACAAGCTTGGAGTTAGAACAAAGTTCAGGAGTTGTGGTGATAGATTCCAATAACATTACGAGAGATGACAATATTAGACTAGCTACCGGATATAGTGATAGGAACACGTGGCTGGACTGGATGACAGCTACCGCAACCTCAATGAATTTGAGTAATTGCGTCGCGTGTTCCTTGGCTCGGCCAACCCTATTTACTACCCCAGCCCCATTGTTCCCTAATGTAGACCCAGCAGGATTTCACTGCATGATGGCCCTCACCATGCAGGCGGACCCTCCGAACTCTACTACCTTAAGTGTTATTTTCCCGCCTGTAAAGAATTCCACGTTACCTCCAGTGTTTAGCCCAAGGGTCAACGATTACACTTGTTTCACTCGGAGACCTAATACAATCTTGGGAGACATCCCCGCTGACTGGTGTCACGACACGATTGATGTAACCGGCTGGCAGAATGCTAGCTCAATGTTTTGGGCCAAAGCTGATCTTTTTTGGTACTGTGGAGATAGAACACTACATGTTAGTCTACCTCCAGATTGGTCTGGTACTTGGGTAATGGTCCGGCTAGGGGTACCGTTATTCCTCTGAGGAGAACGACAAAAGGGAATAAATCTGCTTGGACGAACACGTAGGGATTTATTTGATGTCACTTCTGGATCAACCACTTACATAGATACAATAGGTGTTCCCCGTGGCATACCTGATGAATATAAATTGGTTGACCAGATCGCAGCAGGATTTGACAATCTTCCACTTATTAGTGCTCTATTCCCAGTCACGCCGAATAAAAACGTTGACAGAATTAATTATGTACATTACAATGTACTCAGGCTAGCGAATAGAAGTAGAGATGCGGTGACGGGACTCTCTGAACAATTGGCAGCGACCTCATTGATGACAGTATAAAATAGAATGGCCTTAGATATGTTGCGAGCAGAAAAGGGGGGAGTGTGCTCTATGTTAGGAGATCAATGTTGCACGTTCATCCCCAACAATACGGCACTTGATGGTTCAGTCACCAGAACCTTGGAAGGACTAAGAATCTTGTCTGAAGAAATGCATGATCATCTGGGTATTCACAACCCTCTAGGAGGACTGTTCGACTCGTGGTTTGGGAAATGGAAAGGATTAATTGTGTCTGTGTTTCTGTCCCTCGTGGGTATGATCATTGTCTTAGTGTTGTGTGGATGTTGTTGTATCCCCTGCATTAGATCTTTTTTGAACCGGGTAATCATTACAGCTATTGAAGGGAAGGCTCCTCCGCCCTATCAGATGTCACAGTTGGAGATGGAAACCATGGCTCTGGCAAGAAAGGACGACTATGCATCGGAGACCGACAATGATGTATAAAATTGGTTTGTTGGTCTCATTTTCATGAGACCAAAACAGGGACTTGTAAATAAATGCCTTACTTGTAAATATATGGTTGGCTGCCACTTAAATAAACTCGACATTCGGAAGCGTTTGGGGATGCTCCGTTATGCGCACGGCAGAACAAGGTCACGTGGTGCTTCGCTCCGTTCCAAAACAAGGTCACGTGATGCACTGTTTCACGCGCCGGAGGCGTGCAGGGAGGTCACGTGAGCACTGTTTCACGCGCCGGAGGCGTGCAAGGAGGTCACGTGGTCCTCAGTTTCGCGGGCAAAACATGGCCACGTGATCATCCGTTGCAAAGCAAGGTCATGTGGTCCTTCGCTTCGCGGGCAAAGCGGGGTCACGTGGTACTCCGTTTCGCGCGCGAAACAAGGTCACGTGGGAACGAACATCCGGGAAAGCAAGGAGGCGGAGAATGGAGTCTGATCAACAACCAATCAGAAGATAATCCCACCTCAGTGATTGCATGATGTTTTTTATTATATAAAAAGACTGGGACAGGGACAAGTGTGTGTATTTTTTTCTGAACTGACACACTGTATAGTTTGTCAGGGACAGAAAGGTCTAGACCCAGAGCTCTGTATGCTTTATCCACTTACTGCTAAAATAAACTTAAAGTGTGGGACCGAATATCTTCTCTTATTGCTTCATTTAAAGAACACGCAGGACTTGGCTCACACATAGAAGAAAGTAAGTGAGTAGATTGAGTCAAAGTCCCACAAATTCCACCGCTGCCATTTCTGCTGATCAA
>NW_025182606.1:0-2579 GCF_004010195.1 Chiloscyllium plagiosum | reverse complement strand
CCGCTGGAATGAGGAACCAAGATTCAGTTCAAATAGCATAGTTCAAAATGTACATTGTGTGAAAACTTAGAATTGAAACTGCAAGTCTCTTGTTCTACCAGTTGAGGTAGCCAGATGCACAACTCCCTTCAAGGCGATTCGAGTGGTTAAAGATGTATCTTCTGCAAACATCGTCAGAATGCCCTTAGCTGCCTCATCTGGATTGTTAATGTATCAAGTAAAATGTTGTGGTGCTGACACTGAGCCTTGCGGGACACCACCAGTCAACTGCAATCATTATGAGAAAAAGCCCTTTTATCCCCACTCTCTGCCCTCTGCCAGACAGCCAATCATCTATCCATGCTAGCAATTTTCTTGTAATACCATAGGATTTTCATTTTACTTGGTGGTCTCCTTTTCGGGTCGTTGCCAAATGGACTTCTTTCAGTCCATGCATTGAATGCAATTGGTCTAAGCTGCTCGTTTGTTCCTCAGCAAATTGTAGAAGCTTTGATGCATCACATCCCCTTGATGAAACTATGCACTTACAAGTATTCAGAAACCTCATTCTTCACAATCGATTCAATCACCAAGGTTAGGCTAATCGGTCTGTAATATTCCATGTTTTGCCTTACTCACTTCTTAAACAGGAGAGTCTCGTTAGTGACTTTCCACTCCTCTGGGATCCTGCCTGATTCTAGAGAGTTCGGAAAAATCACGACGAAGGACTCCACTGCCTCAGCAATTCCGCAATTTCCCTTAGGACTCTGGTGTGTAGCGCATCTATTCCAGGTAATTTATCCACGTTACAGCCATTCAGTTTTTCTAGTGCCTTTTCTTTGGTTATTGCCACCATACTCAGCTCTGCCACTACAGAGTATGGCAGTTTTGAAGTTTTTCGATATCACTCGTGTCTTCCACCATGAAGGCTGACACGATGTCATTTTTCAGTTCTTTAGCCATTCCTTTGTTTCCCACATTTTTCAGTTCTTTAGCCATTCCTTTGTTTCCCACTACGATCTCTCCAGCGTTATTTTCCTGCGTCCCGATGTCCACTTTTGCTCGCTCTTGCGCTTTATGCATCTAATCAAACTCTTGCAGTCTTCTACTTTATTACTGGCCAGCTTACCCTCATAATTTAATCTTCTCCCTCTTTATTTATTTGTTGCCATCTGCTATTCTTTGCAGGCTTCCCAATTCTCTCGTTTTCCTTTGCCTTTCAACACATTATACACTTGCTTTTTTTCGATTTAATGCTATCCCTGATTTACCAAGTCAGCCATGGTTGCATCACTCTCCCTGAGTCATGCTTCTTTTTTCTCGGAGAGAATCTCAGTCGTGTCTGCTGAATCAATCACAGAAAATCCTGGGATTGCCATTCCACTGTTTTCTTTTCCTGCTAGGTTCCGCTACCAGTTATATTAACACAATTCCTCCCTCATGCTTGTAACGTTTCCTTTATTCAGCTGAAATAACATGACCTCTGAGTCTATGTGCGTCTTTTCAAATTGCATAGTCACTTCCGTCATATTATATTCATCAGCCCTGAAGCATTCATTTACCTTGAGTTCCCTTATCACATCTTTCTGAAGGCACAACAGTAAATTCAATGTTGCCTGTTCCAAAAAGCCATCTCGTCGACAATCCACAGATTCATTTTCCTGCAATCCTCGACCGAACTACATTTCCCAGATCATTTGCATTTTGAAAAAAGAAATGTTTGCTGTAACTGAAGAAGTACGCGTTGTGTTTCTGATAAAGTTCCTCACTGTCTATGATACCGCCTAAGAGCATAGAAGAGCAAAGACAATTTACAACACAGTAAAAAGTCCTTCAGCCCTGTAAGCCTGAGCCGATCCAGATTCACTGTCTAAACCGATCGCCTAATTCCTATGGATCTGTATCACTCTGCTACTCACCTACCTATGCATCGTTCCAGACGCCCTATCAATGAATCTACCATGCCTGTCTCTAATATCTCAGCCGACAACAAGTTGCAGGAACCTACTACCCTCTGTGTAAAGTGTTTTCTGCGTGTATCTCCCTCAAACGTTTCAGCTCTCACCTTCACCGGTTACCTCTCATTATTGAATGCATCTCTCTTGGAAAAAAGCAGCTTATGTCTTCAAACTATGTCTACAACTTTCATGTTTTTGTGGGTTTCAAGCAGGTCCAACCTCAATGTCATTTTTTTCGAATGAAAACAGTCCCAACCTACTCAACCTCTCTTCACAGCGATCACCTTCCATACCAGGCATCACTCTCATAGCCCTTCTCTAAAACCTTTCCAAATTGTCCACATCATTTTGGTAATGTGGCGCCAAGAACTCTACACAGTATTCGAAATGCAGCCGAACCGAAGTTTCGTACAAGTTTAACATGATGTTCCCCTCTTATACACAACACACCGTCGTTGAAGCAAGCACACCATCTGCGGTCTTGACTACTCTATCCACCTGTGCTGCCACCTTCAGTGTACAATTGACCTGAACTTCCAGGTCTCTCCACTCATCAACGTTTTTTTTTCTCAAGTATCACCCGCTTACAGTATTGTTCGTTGTCGGATCGGATCTCTTAAATTGCATCATCTCACATTTGCC
>NW_025182605.1:0-2579 GCF_004010195.1 Chiloscyllium plagiosum | reverse complement strand
AACCCAGTGACAGTCCATATGTTCTGTGTGTCTATATGGGGATCCTACACACAACCCTCCAGCCTACACTTTATAATCACTTCCCAGAGACAGGGCTCCAGTGGCTTCATGGGGACTACAACTCCCACAAGCCCTGAGGCAGGGACCACGCATGTGTGGAGAAACCCAGCACTGTACATGTACAGAAAATGGGTGGGTTTTGGAGCATGTGGTTTGGGTAAGTATACTTTGCGGAAGGTATTTCACACTGTGATTGGCTGGAGGAGGAATGCATCTGCTCATAGTATTGATCAGTTGCGGGGTCAAAGTGTCACTACACCCATGGAGGACCATTCTCTATTCCCAATTCATTGTAATGGTGGGAATCAATTAATGGGGAACGAAGAAGGATCTGACCCATTCTCCCAGACTGAAGGATCCTCTTCTGTCCAGGATCTGCCACCTCCCTTTCTGTTTCCTTTTGTTTCATTCTGCTGTTACATTATTGACTTGCAGCAACTGAAGGGAAAGAAAGTGAACCCAGAAAGGGTGCAGAGTCTAACCAGGGACGGGAAGTGGTGCCATGGATCTGTTTATCAACAACTCCATGAGAATGGGGAGGGTGGACGTTAGGGGTAGCAGAGGCAGAACGGTGGGAGGGAGTAAGTGGGCTGGAGGGTTACAGCTTTGGGGGAAAAAGGGGAAAAAGATATTCCAGAGAAACGAGAATTGTCTGCTCTGAATTTCTAACCTGTACATATTCCTTTATACAGGGTGCTAGATGGTGAAGATTTGCAGACTGAAATCTCAACATCATGTGCAGATTGTGATAAAGTTAACCAGAATTTGAAGAACCAAAGATGGAGAATCACTCGGCCAAAATCCTGCAACACTCTCCCTCACGGCATTATCGGTCTATCTACGCCGATAAGACAGCAGCTCACTACCATCTTCTCAAGGGTAACGAGAGATGGGGAATAAATGCTGGCTGAGCCAGTGATGCCCATATCCTGGAAATGGTTTCTATCTCTAGTTGCTAAAACCCAATTGATGTTACTGCAGGATGAAGAGGGACTCTGAGTGCATCCTCCAGGAAGAGCACCATCACATAACCCCTGCCTATACGCACACAGTAACACAGCAACGTCACTGGAACAAAAGGCAGTGAAGCCAAAGAAGGACTCAGATATAGTTCTTCGAGATAAAACCATCAAAGGAGATTGGAACACAGCAGGAACAGGAGACTGAGCTGGATGGTCAGCTGCTTCCCATTGAATGGTGGAGCAGGATCGAAAGGTCTCCTCCTACTGCTATCTCCCAGGTACGTACATAACCATGGAGCCCGGGTAGAAAGAAGGAGGCAAGGCAGGGATTCTCCAGGCGATTGCACTTCCACATCAGTTTTCAGTGAGGGATGGTTTGATGGATTTTATTTAACATTTAGGTCTTTTACACAAGGTTTGTGACTTTGTTTTGCTTTAAATGTAAATGTTTATTTCACAATAAATAAATCTAAAAGATAAGACATTGAATATCTAAATATAAAAGTTTTAAACTTTCAAATGCCCTTTAGAACAAAATCGTGTCTACTCCCGTACACCATCACTACCCAGTTACTCACACTACAGGGAAACATTCCCTCCCTTTCTGAACCTTTGGTTTGCTTTAACTGCTTTTCAGTTCGCGTTCTGTGTGCTGTGAAGCGTTCTTTTTTCTTCTACACAGAAGTGTTATCACATACGGCGGAGCAACCTTCCCACCATCAACATCATCATTGCACCGTTTTGGTTTTTGTTAATATATAATCACCGGCAGTCAACCATTTGTAAACCAATTGGATATTTCCAAACAAAGCCCATTACGGGCCAAGCAAACCATTACAAGTGACAGAATGGGAAGGGACTGTATCAAAGTAGAGTTCTGGGGATTGGTCAGCGGTGGAGATAAAGCACTGTATCCTCTGCGGTGCCCATCTCTATCTAAAGGCATCGAGAGCATTGATACACACCACATGCTCCTTTTCCAAGGACACCCTGCCGTGTAGCCTTTATTCTCAATCATAGAATAGAATCCCGACAGTGTGGAAGGAAAGAATTGGCCCGTCAAACCCCACCGACCATCTGAAGAACATCACGTCCAGAGCACTCCATCCCGGTAACACTGAATTTCCCATGCCTGATTCACCTTGTCTGCACAATCCTGGATCCTGTGGACAATTTAGCACAACCGATACACCTGAACTTCACATCTTTGGGCTGTGGGAGGAAACCAGATCACCTGGAGGGGACCCATACTATCATGGGGAGAATATGGACACTCCATACAGGCCGTTGACCAGCGCTGGACTCCACCCTTGTACCTGGTGCTGTGAAGCAGCTGTGCTAGTCACAATTTAAATGAAAACACATGATATCTGTTCATTGTCACATTGCTGTTTGTGGAGACTTACTGCCCAGAGAGACATCCCGAGGTTCAGAGAGTGGCAATATAAATTCAGTCAACTCCAGCCCAGTTAATGTTATTAACAGCCACACATCAATACTCCAAAAGTGTCATCATGTACAAGATCCAGTCCTGACTCTGATGAACAGTAACTGCAG
>NW_025182604.1:0-2579 GCF_004010195.1 Chiloscyllium plagiosum | reverse complement strand
GTAAAATGTGTGTAAAATGTGTGTGAACTGGTGTGTAATTTATTGCAGAATAAGAGCCTTCAATATGAATTTGAATCACCAATAAGTTACTTTTGATTTTTGTCCCTTTATGTTTCCCTCTCTGGGCTGCAGCGGGTGACAGCTCCAGAACTTTGTATGTTCATTTCCAATCTGACATTCTTTCCATCCCCTGCGCCAAAATGACAAAGACATTATTTGCCAAATTATAAATTGATGCACTTTGGTTGTTGTTGGCTGTGTAACATTATTCTCTCTATCAAACACCATTTATGGAGACTTGGCCTCAGAACAGTCATCTCATTCCTCGACACTTTTGTTTCTTTGAGGAGAATCCAACAGCCCATTTTTAGTGAGGCCTCAGAGTCTTCATAACCAAGTCTCACTGATCTGTACGGTGCCAAGATAATTTAACACAAGATAAATAATCCCGCAGAAAATGTATTGCTCTGTGAGAAGTGGTGGATACAAACCTACAAATCACTGCGGCTATTGTCAGTTTATCATAATTTCAATTTGACACTGTGCCAAAATGTAAAGGAAAAGGAATGGGAGATAACTCTTGTTCAAGTGGTTTACAACAGCTGCAACAGTGTTAGGGACAGGGCTAGGGTTAGGGACAGGGCTAGGGTTAGGGACAGGGCTAGGGTTAGGGACAGGGCTAGGGCTAGGGACAGAGATAGGGTTAGGGACAGGTTTAGGGTTAGGGACAGGGCTAGGGTTAGAGACAGGGCTAGGGTTAGAGACAGGGCTAGGGTTAGTGACAGGGCTAGGGTTAGAGACAGGGCTAGGGTTAGAGACAGGGCTAGGGTTAGGGACAGGGCTAGGATTATGGACAGGGCTAGGGTTAGGGACAGTGCTAGGGCTAGGGACAGGGCTAGGGTTAGAGACAGGGCTAGGGTTAGAGACAGGGCTAGGGTTAGGGACAGGGCTAGGGTTAGGGACAGGCCTAGGGGTAGGGACAGTGCTAGGGCTAGGGACAGGGCTAGGGTTAGACAGGGATAGGGTTAGGGACAGAGATAGGGTTAGGGACAGGGATAGTGTTAGGGACAGGGATAGTGTTAGGGACAGGGATAGGGTTAGGGACAGGGATAGGGTTAGCAGGGATAGTGTTAGGGACAGGGATAGGGTTAGGGACAGGGATAGTGTTAGGGACAGGGATAGTGTTAGGGACAGGGATAGTGTTAGGGACAGGGATAGGGTTAGGGACAGGGACAGTGCTAGGGCTAGGGACAGGGCTAGGAGGGACAGGGATAGTTTTATGGACAGGTATAGAGTTAGGGACAGGGTTAGGATCAGGGATAGGGTTAGGGACAGGGACAGGGTTAGGGACAGGGTTAGGGTTAGAGTTAGGGTTAGGGACAATGTTAGGATTCAGTTTAGTGTTCGGGTTATGGTTAAGGTTTGTGTTCGAGTTACGGTTAGGGTTAATGTCTGACTTGGTGATTGTGTAATTGTGGTGATCTTTGGTAGGTGATCTGATGAGAATTGAAAGGTCAGAGAAGGAGACAGTCACCCTTGTTCAGAAAGACAGAGATGTTACAAATTGTGACTAGACTCACTCATCTCCTGATTATACACAAACACAGCACTTTGCATGCAGCAAGTTGTGCAATAATCATCTCACAAACTGCTACAATTTTTTAAATCCAGAAGTCTTTGATTTGTATTCCAGAAAGTAACCATTTTTCAACATCACAAGTGAAACATCACTGAACACTGAAGAACACTGATTCTCCACGATCTGTGACAGGCAGGCACTAGGACCCAGCTTATGTTCACAATTCCCAGGCCGAGAGATCAACATTTTTACTGAAACCTTCAAACTTTACACAGCCTGGGATCCTGAAACTTTCCTCATTGCTCTGGGTCTTACTCATTCACATTTAGTTCCCAGGCCCACACCTTAATCTCTTTCCTGAATATATCCAGTGACTTGGCCTCCACAGCTAGAGTCCCACAGGGAGTTGACCACCCTCTCACCCACATAGCCCCTCGCTCAGTCCTCCAATCTCCTTCTGCCCTCTAACCTTTGCAGGAAGCTCTGTTCCACTAGGGTTGCCTCCTCGTGTACCACACCCTCCCTTTGCCCAGTGATTGCCGGCTCTACTACCTGCCAACTTGGGTTCCACATTTTGGAATTCCCCCCTTAAATCTTACCATTTCCCTCTCCAGGGCAGCATGGTGGTTAGCACTGCTGCCTCACAGCATCAGGGACCCAGGTTTGATTCCAGCCTCGGGTGACTGTCTATGTGGAGTTTGTACATTCTCCCCATGTCTGTGTGGGTTTCCTCCGGGTGCTCCGGTTTCCTCCCACAGTCCAAAGATGTGCAGCTTAGGTGGATTGGCCATTCTAAATTGCCCATAGTGTTCAGGGATGTGTAGGTTAGGTGCATTAGTCAGGGGTAAATGTAGAATAATAGGGTAGGGGTATGGGTTTGGGTGGGTTACTCTTCAGACAGTTGGTGTGGACTTGTTGGGCCGAAGGGCCTGTTTCCACACTGTAGGGATTTTATGATTCTATGACGATGCTCCCTCAAGGCCAGTTCTTCCATCAAATG
>NW_025182603.1:0-2579 GCF_004010195.1 Chiloscyllium plagiosum | reverse complement strand
ACATTACAGCGCAGCACAGGGCCTTTATGGAACTGTTTGTTTGATAATGGATGTCAGACTCATAGAACATGGAGCATTACAGCGCAGTACAGGCCCTTAATGCAACCGCACTTCTAATACTGGACGTTAGACTCATACAATATAGAACACTACAGTGCAGGCAATTTATGCAAACATTCAGTTAATACCGGACCTTAGACTAAAAAAAACATATGACATTACTGCGCAGTATAGGCCCTTCATGGAACCGCTTGGCTAATACAGGGTATTACACTCATAGAACATTTCAGCGCTGCACAGGCCCTTTATGGAACTGTTCGGCTAATAATAGACACGAGACTAATACATAGAACATTACAGGCCCTATATGGAACCGCTCGCTTTATATTTGAAGTTAGATGCAGAGAACATGGAGCATTGCAGAGCAGTACAGGCCCTTTATGCAACTGTTTGGCTCACACCAGATGTTAGACAGATACAGCATAGAACATTACAGCGCAGTATAGCACCTGGATGGAATTGCTTGGCTAATAACGTAAGTAAGACTCGTATAACATGGGGCAGTACAGAGCAGTACAGGCCCTTTATGTAACCACTCGGATAATAATGGTCAGTAGACTAATATCACATAGAACATTACAGCGCAATACAGGGCCTAGATGGAACTGCTTGGTTGATAATGGACGTTGGACTCAAAGAACATGGAGCACTACACGCAATACAGGCCCTTTATGGAACTGGTGGGCTACTAAAGGAAGTTTAACTAACATGACATAGAACATTACAGCACAATACAGGCAGTTTATGGAAACGCTTGGCTAATATCAGACGTTAGACTAATACAATAAAGAATAGTACAGGGCAGTACAGGCGCTTTGTGGAACCGCTTGGCTAACAAATGAAGTTAGATGAATACAACATAGAACATTACAATGCAGTACAGGTCCTGTATGGAAACACTCGGCTAATACAGTGTGTTACATTCATAGAACATAGAACATTACAGAGCAGTACAGGCCCTTTACGGAACCGCTCATCTAATACTGGATGTTAGACTCAGAGAAGACAGAAAATTACTGCTCAATACAGGACCTTTATGGAACCACTTGGCTAATACAGGTAGTTAGATTCAGAGAACATGGAGCATTACAGCACAGTACAGGCCCTTCGTGGAACCGCTCGGCTAATACTGGGCGTTACACTCATAGAACATAGAAGATTACAGTGCAGTGCATACCTATAATGGAACCGCTTGCATGATAAATGAAGTCAGACAAATGAAACATACAACATTACAGTGTAGTACAGGCCCTTTATGGAACCGCTCGCCTAATAAAGGAAGTTAGACTCAGAGAACACAGAAAATTACAGCTCAATACAGGACCTTTATGGAACCGCTTGGCTAATACGGTAGTTAGATTCATAGAACATGGACCATTACAGCACAGTACAGGCCCTTCGTGGAACCGCTCAGCTGATAAAGGAAATTAAACTAATAGTATATAGAACATTACAGTGCAGCACAGGCACTTGATGGAACTGCTCGGCTAATAAAGGAAGTTAGACTCATCCAACATAGAACATTACAGCACACTACAGGCCCTACATGGAATCACTCGGCTATAAAAGGAAGTTCGACTTATTGAACATAGAACATTACATCGCAGTACAAGTCCTTTGTGAAACCGCTCAGTTGATAAAGGAAGGTAGAATCATAGAATATGACAGCGCAGTTCAGGAACACGCGGAAAATACAGGAAATTAAACTCATACCATATAGAATATTACAGTGCAGTGCAGGTCCTTTATTAAACTGGTCGGCCTATAAAGCAAATTGGACTCATAGGACATAGAACATTACAGCGCAGTACAGGCCCTTTATGGAATCGCTCGGCTAATAAAGGAAGTTTAACTAATATGACAGAGAACATTGCAGCCCAGCACAGGTGGTTTATGGAACCACTCGGCGAATGCCAGATGTTAGACTAATACACCATAGAACATTACAGCACAGTACAGACCCTTTACAGAACTGTTTGCCTGAGAAGGGGAGTTAGACTAACACAACAGAGAACATTACAGTGCAGTATAGGCCCGTTATGCAACCGCTCATCTAATACTGGACGTTAGACTAATACAATATAGAACATTACAGTGCAGTACAGGCCTTTTATGGAACTGCTTGGCTCATAAAGGATGGTTGACTCATAGAACATAGGACATTACAGTGAAGTGCAGGCCCTTTTGGGAACCGCTCAGCTAATATTAGACACTTGATTAATACAACATAAAACATTACAGCGCTGTACAGGCCCTTTATGGAACTGCTCGGCTAATAATGGACCCAAGATTAATTCTACATAGAACATTACAGCGCTGTAGAGGCCCTATATGGAACCGCTTACTTGATATTTCAAGTTGGACTCGTAGGACATAGAGCATTACAGTGCAGTACAGGCCCTTTAGGCAACTGTTTGGCTAATACCGGGTGTTAAACGAATACAATATTGAACATTACAGCGCAGTAGAGAACCGTGTGGAAATGATTGGCTAATAAGGGAAGTAAGACACATAGAACT
>NW_025182602.1:0-2578 GCF_004010195.1 Chiloscyllium plagiosum | reverse complement strand
CAGGTAGGACTCATTAGTGACTTGCCAAGTTGCTTCCAAATGAACTTTAGTGGTAGGAGACAGAAGGTGGTGGTAGACGGCTGCTTGTGTGACTGGAGGCCAGTGTCCAATGGTATACCACAGGGATCAGTGCTGTGTCCCTTATTATTTATGATTCGGAGGTTCTGGTGTTGGACTGGGTGGACAATGCTAAAAATCACATAACAACAGATTATAGTAAAACAGGTTTATTCGGATGCACTACCTTTCGAAGTGCTGCTTCTTTATCAAAGCGCACAATCACCTGATGAAGAAGTAGCTCTTCGAAAGCTAGTGCCTCATAACAAACCTGTTGGACTCTAACCTGATGTTGTCTGATTTTCAACTTTAATATTTGCAGTATTCATAAATGATGTAGCTGTGAATATGGACGAGGGGTGGGGAGTGTGATAAGTAAATTTGTCCTTGATACGCAGATTGGCCGATTGGTTGGCAGTGAGGCGGAAGGCCTTAAGGTACGGGAAGATACAGGTGGAATGGTCAGCTGGGAAGATCAATGGCAGATGGAATGTAACCCTGATAAATATGAGGTGATACACTTTGGAAGAAGGAACCAGACGGGAGGGTGGGGGGACTCAATGAATGGCACACACTAGGAAGGTCAGAGGGTGCTTCTCCACACATCGCTGAACATGATGGACAAGTTAATACACAATTTGGGAAAGCATAGGGGACTGTAAACATAACCTTGATTCATTGAGACACAGATTATGAGAGCTATGCGGAACTTTGGTGATACCAAGATGGAATACTGTGTGTAGTTCTGGGAATCACATTACAGGAAGAATGTGATTGTAGTGGAGGGGCTCAGAGGAGATTCACCAGGATGTTCCCTGGGTTGGAGCATATCAGCAATGGAGAGAGGTTGGATAATCTTGGGTTGTTTAGTTTGGAGGAGAGGAGGCTGAGGGGGAGGTGATTCAGAAGGATAGGATTACGAGGAGAATGGACAGTGTGGATGGACTGCAGCTGTTCCTTTTAGTCAAAGGGCCACACTTTTAAAGTGAAGGGCTTGCGGTTTAGTGAGGATTTGAGGATTGCTTTTCACCCAGAGTGTGTTGGGGTCTGAAATGTTTTTCTTGAGAGGCGAGTTGTCATGGTAACCTCAAAACCATGAGGAAATATATGGTAGCGCACTTGAAATGCCTTAAGATTCACGGCTAAGGTGTTTGTGTCGGAAAATGTGTCTAATATAGACCGTGCTATATTTCTGATAGTACAGAGTCTTTGCTTCTGTGATTGAATGGCTGTGGAAGGCCAATCACTGAGTACCTTAAAATAGGAATTGATAGGTTTCTGAAGAATATCTTAACAAAGTTTATAAGACAGAACTTGTAATATTTTCTGAAAATATGTCAATGGCAAAATTAAGGGAAAAAATGTGCAGCTTTCCTACAGTTTGATACCAGATAATTGAGGACCGGGAAATAGCAGAACTATGGAGCAAATACTTCAGTTATGCCTTCACAGAAGAAAGCAAAACAAAAAAGAAAACTTCCTAGTAATACGAGGCAACTTTAGTCTGATGAGAAAAAGGGAATAGAATTAAATTATCAACTAAACAGTTTAGAGAAAGTATCGGTCTGAAATTAATGGGCATAGACAAAGTCAACAGAGATTCATGAAATAGGAATCATATTTGAGAAAGTAGCTTTTAGCAAAATTATGTAGAAGCTATCAATGAAATGCGAGTGGAATTTCTGAAAGATTTTTGATAAAGCCCTAAGCCTATTGTGCAAATTCGAATCCTGTGGGACTGGGGCTAATGCATGGACATGGTTCTCGAAGGACAGAGCTGGCAGGAAACAGTGAGTAGGAATAAAACAACGTTGTTTTTTTAAATGAAAGGCTAGGAGTATATAGCAAGGATCGTGGTTTGGGCGCCAACTATTGCCAATACACATCATATATTTGGTTGAGTGTCTCAAATGCAATATTCCCAAGTTTGCTGACAGCACTAAACAATGTCAGTTAGTGAGTGGGTGAGGAGGATGCATAAAAGCTCCAAGGTGATTGAGACAAGTGAAATTACTGGGCAAATACCTGGTAGATGGAGAGCAATGGGAGAGATGAGATGTTGTGTACTTTGATGGGAACAATAGAATGGCAGCCTATCATTTGAATAGGGAGTGGTTGAAAAATGTTGCTCTATAAAGTAACTTAAGCTGCATTTTTGTTTATTTCTGTGCAGCCCTCCGAGTCCATGTAAGGCAGTGAGTTCTGAATCCAGGAATCAATACTGGGAATGACATTGGCATGCTGACCAGTGCATATAGACGCAGCAAGTGGGGAGCTGTAACATTGAAAGGAATCTGGATCTCTTTGTACACCAGTCACTGAAAGCAATATTTCAGGAGCAGTAAGCAGGTCGGAAGATAAATGCTGTATTCACCTTCATTTCAATGGGATTTGAGTACAGGAGTAAGAGTATCTTACTGCAGCTGTACAGGGTCTTGGTGAGACATTGTGCAGCATTGTGTGCAGTTTTGGTCTCTTCTAATAGAGAACAAACCTGACATTGAGAGAGAGCAGTAAAGGA
>NW_025182601.1:0-2578 GCF_004010195.1 Chiloscyllium plagiosum | reverse complement strand
AAACGATCCTTCAGGAAACCATGCTGATGCCGATGGATTGTATTTTGAATTACCAAATATTGTATACTTAATTCTTTAATAATAGAATTTAAGAATCTTCCTTAAATATCAGTCGTTTGCTCACTACTATTTATTTCTGAGTGAATATGATTATTCTCAGTTTTCCCCTTTTGATAGTGTCTGCATATCTAGTTTATTCCAGTCTAAAGGCCACAAGATTTTAAAAGATCGGCTCCGTTTTCCGTGTGAGAGGCAGGAGAGACTACATAAACACATTATGATCCTGGTTTACACACTCCATCGTCTGAAAATCTTCCTTGTATTCCAACATTACAGACTCAGTGGCCTAAATAACCTGTTCCTGTTCCTCAGTAAGGGTTTCCCGATCTTCTTGTCGTCCTCCTGTTGATATGTAAGAAATTGCAGGGCTTATGGAATCTTTCTGGTTCTATGTAACAGGTTGAGTGGCTGAGCCGTCTCCTCACATTCGTCGAAACAAGGCTCCAGACATTGAATATTTACCTCCTGTATCCCTGAAATGTGATTGAGAGAGTTATTGATTTCTTCTGTTGGCATACAACAGCCACGTGCCTAACCTGCTTCCTTTTTTCCCATGACATGTCATAGTTAGCTTCCTATTCTCTCCAGCTCTCGTGCAAGAGGCTCACGAGCCTGAATGGCTTTCTCTGAATCCATCATACCAATCTGCAGTCATTTGTAACTTCTTCCATTTCCTGTGTTACAGACTTGGGGAGGCTGAGTGAACTGATCCTGTTGCTGTGTAGAAGGTTACTAGTGCTGCTTGGCCTACTCTGGGAGCAGTGTTACAGGGCAGAGGGACGGATTGGCCTCACCTTGTTACTGGCTATTAGTGGCCAGAAGAAGAAATTACTCATCCTGTTCCGAGGTAACAGAGTCGAAGGCCTGAATATCCTTCTATTCCTGTGTAACACGCTGGAGAAAACGAATGGGTTCCTCTATTATTGGTGTAATTGACTATTCTTGCTTACTCGTTCCAATAAAGAGATCATCTTTCATTCCCAGAAAATCCAATTGTTATTGGATCATCCTGATTATCCTTTCCTTATAAGGTAACGCTTTCATTGCAGGAATCATTTGAGGGAACCATCTCTGAACTGCTTCCAAAGTAACACGAACCTTTCTTCAGTGAGGAGACTAAATCTGTACATGTTACTCCAGATGTGATCCCACTCAGAACCTGAGCATCAGCAGCAACACTTTGCCAACCTGCTGTAATGTTCCCACCCAGGTTAGCGCAGGTCTCACTTGTCTGGAGAAATGCACAACATTGCTGAAAGATCATTGCCGTTTTTACTCCAACTGCAAAAAAGGAGATCTAGCGAAGATGTCACAAATTTGCTTGTGAAGATCAGATAACATGTATTGAGATGATCTCAACATGGAGAAAGGCCGACCTAAACATCTCATTTAAATCCCTACAACCCATGTCGCTCAGATTTCACAGAATCTGGTAAGGAGGAGCTTAGAAACATCAAAGAGAAGCAAAAAAAAAGAAAGACGTTATATATCAATTTCTAATGGGCAGTGTAAATGTTTGGAAGAGTTCTGACGAAGGGTTCCAGTACCCGATTTGTTAACTCTAAGTTCTCTTCAAGGGTGCTGCAAGACCTGCGACCTTCGCCAACAACTTGTTGTTTTGGTCTCTGATTTACACCATTCGAAGTTCTTACGGATTTCATGTAAATGTTGAGCATGTTATAAAATCGGAAATTGTATAAACAAGTGTGCGCATCCTGCAGTAACAACTGACAAATCCAAATTGCTTTTAAACTGTGCTAACCTCAGTAAATGATAAAGCTAGGAAAATGGATTTCATCAGCCTGTATGAGATGTGATGTTTTTACAGATTGCTTGAACACTGACCCGGAGCGTCGGCTGTTTTGAAATTAATAGTTATGAAATCCGACTAACACATTGCAAACTTTACTGTGAAGGACCCTTTTGGAGTTAGTGAACATAGCATATTGAATTTTTCTGACGTCTAATTGCAAAACAGATTTTAGTTTGGCTTCAATTTACGGTTAATAGCCCTCGTCATGCAACCCATAAAGAGCAAGCTTGCTTCATTGAATTGGAAAAGCAAATGAAAAAAAAATATTAAATTGAAGACAGGCAATATTTTTATTGTTAGATACACCGTGGTTGTACAATATATGTTATCCCTCCAAGAAGCAAACAATAAAAACAAAAGATGATTAAATGAATGTCAACAAAGTAAGTTAAAATTGCATTAGATCAAATAAAGCAGTGTATAGTATGTCAGATAAAGCGGCAAGCCATAGATTCGGAGACATTTAGGACTTAGCAAAGAAGACTAGGAAAATGGCAAGCAAATCGAAAGGCAAGCACAAGAGAACACTAATGAAACATATAAAGACTGCCGACAAACACGTTCTAGCATTTGAAAGGAAAATGGAAGCAAGGTGAAATGTTAACGGTGCATGTACGGACGGAATCATTTACTTTAAAGAACAGGTAATAATTACAGGAATACTAAACAGTCACTTTGTGTTTTTATTTATGGAGAAGCATCCAG
>NW_025182600.1:0-2578 GCF_004010195.1 Chiloscyllium plagiosum | reverse complement strand
GAGGTTCTCACAACCGTTCAAAGCCACAAGCTTCACGCATTGATTCAATCAACCAAACTGCACACTTATAGTCCATGAAACAAACTGCACGTGTTCATTCAATGGGTAAAGCTTTTCTCTTTCATGAAATGCCTCGAGCTGAACGCTTTAATTCAATGAAACAACCTGCTTTCATATTTCACCCATTGGTTCAAAGAAACAAATGTAATGCATCGATTTAATTGTGCAAACTTCACTCATTTGTGGAGTGAATTTAACTGCATTCATGCAATCAATGCAGAAAACTGCAAACATTCATTTGACGAGGAACCCTGCAAGTCCTATTCCAATGAATCGAGCATTTTCCATTCAATCAATGAAAGTAACTGCAAGCGTTCATGCAATGATACAAACTGCATGCATTTATTAAATGAAACAGCCTGCACGTGTTAATTCAAGAAATACAACTTTTCTTGTTTATTCAATGTCTCGAGCTTAACAACCATCTGTATTCATTCAATCATTGAACCAAACTGCAAGAATTGATTCAATAAATCAAACAGTATTAATGGATTCAATCAAACAATCTTAATTCATTTAATTCGTGAATCAAACTGCACCCATTCATTGTATGTTTAATTAAAAGAGTAGCGCTCCGGCCATTCATTCTATGCCACGAGCAAAACGCATTCATTCAATGGAGCAAACTGCACTCATTTGTTCAATGATACAGACTGCACGTCTTAATTCAATGAGCCGAGCTTCTCTCATTCACTCAATGTGTCAAGCTCACCGATTTCAATTAAAGAAACAAACTGCATTTTTGATTCATTGAATCAAACTTTAATGATTGATTCAGTGAATCAAACATTATTCAGTGTGTCAATGAAACAAACTTAACACGTTTATTTAGAGAATGAAACTGTACACGTTCATGGAATGAAAGAGGCTGCACTTGTCAATTCAATGAGTAGTGCGACTCTCATTCAGTCAATGTGTCAAGCTTAATGCTTTCACTCAATGAAAGAAACTGGGATCATTCAATCAAACTACAATCGTTGATTCAATGAATCAAACCTTATTCCTTGTTTCTAAGGAACAACCCCTATCTCCTTTTATTAGTGAAATACACTGCATACGTTCATTCAATGAAAGAGGCTGCACTTGCCAATACAATGAGTAGACCTACACCCATTCATTCAAGGACACAAGTTTCATTGTCTCTATCAAACTGCACACGTTCAATACATGAACCAAACTGCCGTTCTTAATTCAATGAGTAGAGCTTCTCTCATTTTTACAATGTGTCAAGCTCACCCTTTTCATTTAATTAACAAACTGCATTCATTGAATCATTGAATCCAACCTTATTCCTTGTTTCAATCGAACAAACCTAATTTAGTGTATCCGACTACACTCGTTTAATCAATGAGACAAACTGCACATGATAATTCAATGAGTAGTGGTACTCTCATTCATTCAATGCCACATGCTTTACGCATTGATTCAATCAAACAAATTGCACACAGTTAGTTAGTTCATGAAGCAAACTGTATTTGTCAAATCAATGAATACAGCTATTCATGCAGTGAAAGTCACAAGATTCACACATTGTCTCAATCAAACTGCACACATTCTCTCCATGAACCAAACTGCACGTTTCCATTCAATGAGTAGAGCTTCTCTTATTCATTTACTGTGTCAAGCTTAACGCTTTCATGAAATGAAAGTTATTCCGTGTTTCAATTTTAATAAGCTTAATACGCTTATTTTGTGAATGAAACTGCACACGTTCATTCATTGCAAAGGCTGCACTTGTCAATTCAATGAGTAGAACTACTTTCATTCATTCAATGGCACAGGTTTCGCGCATTGTCGCTCTTAAACTGCAAACGTTCTCGACATGAACCAAACTACACGTCTTAATGCAGTGAGGGGAGCTTTTCACAATCATTCAATGTGTCCAGCTTAAAGCTTTATTTCAATGAAACAAACTGCATTCATTGAATCAAACTGCAATCATTGATTCAATGTATCAAACCTTATTCCTTCTTTCAAAGGAACAAACCTACCTCCCTTTTTTAGTGAAACAAACTGCATTCAATGTAAGAGTCTGCAGTTGCCAATTCAACTACTCCCATTCATTCAATGGCACAAGTTTCACGCATTGTCTCTGTCAAACTGCACACGTTTAATACATGAACCAAACTGCCCGTCTTAATTCATTGAGTAGAGCTTCTCTCATTCATTCAAGGTGTCAAGCTCACAATTTTCATTTAATTAAACAAGCTGCATTCATTGAATCATTGAATCAAACTACGATCATTGATTCAATGAATCAAACCTTATTCCTTGTTTCAATCGAACAAACCTAATATAATGTATCCTACTACACTCGTTCATTCAATGAAAGAGACTGCACACGACATTTCAATGAGTAGAAGTACTTTCCATCGTTCAATGCCACAACCTCTAACGCATTGATTCAGTCAAACAACTTGAATACATTTAGGTCATGAAGCAAACTGCATATCTCAATTAAACGAATACATTTACCCATTCATTGAATGTCACGAGCTTCACACATTGTCTCAATCAA
>NW_025182599.1:0-2578 GCF_004010195.1 Chiloscyllium plagiosum | reverse complement strand
TCCGCTGATGCAGAATGTGATTTGGAAGGTAAGCGGAATGATGTTGTTTTTGGCACAAGGTATCAGGTTTAATCGCAGGGATGTTTTACTGCATCTGTACAGGCCATTGCTGAGACTACACCTGATGCACTGTGTGAAATTTTGATCCCCTAATCTAAAATAAAAGAATATAATTATTTTCGAAGATTTTCAAAGATGTTTCCCTTTACTCATTCCTGGAATGCCGGCCTTTTAATATGGGGGATTAACAGTTTCGATCTGAGCTGAGAAATTGTATTGAACTATCCATGACTTTCTGAAAAGGGTATCAACTGGGTGCATATTATCTCCTGTCAGGGAGACTAAAGCGAGAGAATAAACTTTAAGAAAAAGATGTATTGATATTAACACACATACTATGAAGACACCGACGACTATTTACAAATTACCCAGACACATGTAAGCATGTCATCAAATTATAAAATGTGGACTTGTTTTGCGATCGAAAGGAATTGTGTACAAGAGCAATGACGCACTTGCCTATAATCCATAATCCGGTTTTC
Source organism: Chiloscyllium plagiosum (assembly GCF_004010195.1). Taxonomy (NCBI): domain Eukaryota; kingdom Metazoa; phylum Chordata; class Chondrichthyes; order Orectolobiformes; family Hemiscylliidae; genus Chiloscyllium; species Chiloscyllium plagiosum. The sequence goes on along the minus strand of NW_025182599.1, from coordinate 2,036 downwards.
CTGAGAATGTTCCAGTAGAGCACATCTAGACCAGTTTGCAGTTCAATTGACATTATTATATGTGTCAACATAGAGAGGGATAAAAATGTTCCCTGGCTGAGAAGCAGCAGCCAATTGATCTCTCTCTCTTACTTTGTTCCGCCCGATAGCAAAGTGTGAGACCAGAAAATCCCAGAATTATCTGTACCATTTGAGAAGGATTCCTGGTAAGGATTCAATGGAATCTCTCCACTTCCTGAAACAAAGGGAATTCAGCCAAATCCAACTGTTCCAGAAAGAAAACCAACTACCAGTAGCTTGTCTGAGAAGAATAATTTCAAAGCAGAATAACGTTTGGGACACTCTATCATTTTACCATTTGTTATGAATTCAATTTTCTGTGTCTTATATTTTTCTAGAAATTGACCTACTCTGAGACCTATATCACTGGCCACCTCTCTAAGCTGGTTGCATTTAAGATTGGTGTAACCAGTGGAGGAGTGGGACTCGAAAGGGAAACAGTGACCCTCCAACATTGGTTGGAACACAAATGAGAAATTTTCAAAGGGCTGTTCAAGTGGGAATTCCCTTTCCCAGAAGTTTGTGGTGTCTAGATGTCTGCATTTATTCAAAGTTGTTTTTGGTGACATTTGACAGGCACCGGGACCACCTACTTATTTGAGCTGAATGGGAATCAGGTGTAAACGTCCACTTGTCTGGATCTTTCAGAGCACAAAGAAAGATGTTTGTGGTTGGTGGCCAATAATCCTTTCAGTTCCGGGACATCTCCTCAAGTTAGCCTCCTCAGCACAAACACCTTCAGCTGTTCCATCAATGTCTTTCCCCATCATAAGATCTGAAGTTGGGATGATGACTGAAGATTACACAATATTCAGAATATTTTGTCCCCGACCACAAGAAGAGGGACAGCCCATTCAATCCTCCTGCGTGTTCCACAGGAAGAGAAGGGTCAGTACATCGAGCTGTTAAACAAGAACAGGCAGAGGCCAATCAAACACTTTAATCTCATCCATGAGACAACGAGGAGGCTATTCAGCCCCACGAGATAGTTATGCAGTAACAGAGGGTGTCAGTGATATGCCAACATGACAAACCAATGAAACCGAGACTGCACTGATAGAGGACTCCATGATGTTAATCATGGTTCCATTGTTTGTAGAACGTGTGCTACTTTAACACGATTTGCTGGCAGTGAGGAGGAAAGTCGACTGTTTTGTGCCAAGTCTCAAGGAGGCATATTCCATCTCCGAGAAGACACACCCATGTTCTCCTTGGAGTCAGAAGCTGCAGGGAAGAGTTAACTCTTTTATAATGAAGGTATTGCGGCTGCTGTCAGGATTATAGATAACATGACGTTCATTGCAGGATCACGCACCTATTGGACTGTATGAATGTTGGGAGATTTTATTCAAAAGCCTGGTCCCCCACCCCCCACCCTCTCTCTCTCTGTCTCAATTGAAATAGGGAGTGGGGGTGGTTGGATCGATCATTCTTAAAGGCTCTTAAACTATCGATAATCATGTAACCCAAGTGAAAAAAAGTCATGGAATTTATCACCGTAACAGTGTCTTTTTTGACCATCATGAGTGATTGTCCATCCCCATTAAGGTTCAATGCAATCACCTCTTATTCTCTCACTGAGCTTCACTCACTGCTCATGGTGACATCATGCCAGGGATTAGTCTGGTGAAATGTGAGAGAAAGTCAGTCTACAGTACCCCAAATCTGCCTCAACAATACTCTTAGGGATGATTGTAATAATTCCCTTCTCTCACGTAGACATCGGTTTCTTTTCTGTGCCACAAAACACCATTCCTTCTCTATGCCCTATCACTGACATGGAATTTGTAAGTTCATTACAGCTGTATGACAACATCAATAAAGGTAGTACTAGAGATGTCTATGGAGATGTGCATCACTCTCGATGAGTGTTTCAATGAGATTGAATACACCCAAAATAGGGGATGATCACCTACCTGAATGGAAGTAAGCTGTATGAATACGGGAAACAAACGAAGGGGGCTATCTTTACTTCT
>NW_025182598.1:0-2578 GCF_004010195.1 Chiloscyllium plagiosum | reverse complement strand
TAGGAGTTGAGATGACATGTTGCAGCTGTACAGGATATTGGTGAAGCCACTTTTGAAATACTGCATTCAATTCTGAACTCCCTGTTATGAAACATGAAATGGTGCAGAAAGGATTTACAAGGATGTTGCCAGAGTTGGAGGATTTGAGCTATAGGGAGAGGTTTTCCCTGGAGGGGCTGTTTTCCCTGGAGCGTCGGAAGCTGAGGGGTGACCTCACAGAGGTTTATGAAATCAAGAGGGGCATTGAAAGGATAAATAGACAAAGTCTTTTACCCAGGGTGGAGAGTCTAATATTAGAGGCATAGGTTTAATGTGAGAGGGAGAAAGATTTAAAAGGGACCTAAGGGGCAATTTTTTCACACAGAGGGTGGCATGGGTATGGAATGAGCTGCCAAAGGAAGTGGTGGAGGCTGGTACAATTATAGCATTTAAAAGGCATCTGGATGGGTATATGGATAGGAAGGGTTTGGAGGGATATGGGTCAAATGCTGGCAAATGGGACTAGATTAGTTTAGGATATCTGGTCATCATGGACAAGTTGGACCGAAGGGCCTGTTTCCGTGCTGTACAGCTCAACGACTCTACGAGATGCAACTTAGCCCAGTCATGAGCTGCATGCAAAGTTTCCCTGTTACAGCCTTTCAGTGCAAGTCACGGTGCACCCTGCAAACTAAGTCTGTGCTTCCTGAATAGTCTGCCAATGGATCAGAGAGATGTCATGAGGGCCCTGATGTTCTGGCAAATATCACATGTCAATGTCTGTGGACAGAGCCTGCATGTGGCCATGAATCATGCTCCAGGATACTGTTTGGTGCTGAGCAACAAGGAGACTGTTAGCAGCTGACAGTGAGTTCCACTCTGACTTCCACATTGAGAATCCTCAATGTCTAACTTGTTCAACATGTCTGGTAAGATCAAAAAGTGAATGAGCTGAAAATGTGTTGCTGGAAAAGCGCAGCAGGTCAGGCAGTGTCCAGGGAACAGGAGAATCGACGTTTCGGGCATAAGCACCGAAGGGCTTGTGCCCGAAACGTCAATTCTCCTGTTCCCTGGACACTGCCTGACCTGCTGTGCTTTTCCAGCAACACATTTTCAGCTCTGATCTCCAGCATCTGCAGACCTCACTTTCTCCAAAAAGTGAATGAGGTGGGTTAGACTGAGTTGGACTATTAACAAAGTGCTTAAAAAGCAATAATTCCTCTTAACTGGGAATTCATTGTTGTTTAGTAAGAAATTCAGCACACCCCATCCCGAAATCATAAACATTGCAGCGAGAGGGTCTCTTTGGTCTTCTCATCTGATTCTGCCACAAATCGCACCATAGCTCCATCATTCAGACCCCTATAAGATTCCTCCCAATCATTCTAACATTCTATCAAGCAACTATCAAGGGACACAGATTGTTCTGCTGCAACGCAAGAGGTGCATTCCCTGCAGTCTCACGCTATAGATAATCACACTATGGGAAACCACAATAGAAAATCGCGCTGTAGAAGACAGCTATAGAAAATCGCTATACCCGTCCGGTAGAAATGTCCACAATTCATCAATCGCATTATAGTCGATTCGCCCTGACAAAACACGCATTACAGCAAAACGACCTGTATGACAGATTTTATTTTATTTATTATTGTCACGTGTGCTGAGATACAGTGAAAAGTATTGTTTTGCATGCCATTCAGGCAAATCATACCTTACATAAGTACATCAGGGTAATAGAACAGAATGCAGAATGTAGCATTACAGCTACAGAGAAGGTTCAGAGAAAGATCAACAATGACTGTATGACTCTATAACTCTAATATATGAGAGGTCAGTTCAAATGGCTGATAACAGCAGGGATGAAGCTGTTCTTAAACAGCAGAGCAAGTGCCATTTAAGTACTGAAAGGGTTATTCAAAGTAACAGGGTAGCTCAGTTTGAGAAGCCTGTTCTGAATACTCCTCAACTTCCATCATTTAACATAGGAAATCAATAGTTAAAATAACCCTTTCACTACCAGTATTATAGAGTCATAGAGATGTACAGCACAGAAACCGACCCTTCAACCAACTCGTCTACGCTGACCAGATATCCCAACCTAATCTAGTCCCATTTACCAGCACCCGGCCCCTATCCCTCCAAACCCTTCCTATTCATATATCCATCCAGATGCCTTTTAAATGTTGCAATTGTACCAGCCTCCACCACTCCCTCTGGCAGCTCATTCCAAACACGTACTACCCTCTGTGTGAAAAAGTTGCACCTTAGGTCCTTTTCATATCTTTCCCCCCTCACCTTAAACCTATGCCCTCTAGTTCTGGACTCCCTCGCCCCAGGGAAAAGACTTTGTCTATTTATCCTATCCATGCCCCTCATGACTTTATAAGGTCACCCCTCAGTCTCCGACGCTCCAGGGAAAACAGCCCCAGCCTACCGGCCTCTCCCTACAGTTCAAATTCTCCAAATGTTCTGGAAGAAAATGAGAAACACTCAGCATCTGAAGATAGCAAACGGGTAACATGTTGAGGGTGGTCTCACACTAGTCTCATCTTTTCTCATTCAAAGCTGCATCATGTTTTCAGCATTGTATGTTCTT
>NW_025182597.1:0-2578 GCF_004010195.1 Chiloscyllium plagiosum | reverse complement strand
CTTGCTGGGATCTGGCAGCCCTAGCCCGGGGGCTGATATGAGTCGTGTTTTAAGCTGACTGTATGCCTCCTCCTGTTCTAACCCCCAGGTTACAGGTTCCAAGGCGGGCTTGTCTCCTTTAATTACTCTCTGGATCGGCTCAGCCAATTTTGCGAACTCGGGTATAAAGCTCCGACCGTAGTTGAATAGCCCCATGACCTTTCTGACTCTCCTGACAGTGGCAGGTCGTGGCACCTGTTGGATTGCCTTCTTGCGGTTGTAGGGCATTTTGGTTGCATCCCTGCGATATAAGGTGTCCCAGGTAGAAGACTTGTGTTTTGCCAATCTGTGCCTTTGAGGGGCTGACTTTTAACCCTGCGATTGCCAATTTATGCAATTCTAGACATAAAGCTTCCTGGTGTCCTGGTCCGGATTCTGAGGCAATTAAGCAATCTACTCTCTTCAGAATGTCGCTCATCACCCTGTGAAAAATAGTGGGGCTGTTGTGGAACCCTTGTGCAGGCGAGTCCATGTATGCTGCCTGTTCCTTACTGTAAAAGCCAATTTGTTCTGGGACTCAGGATGTAAGGGGATAGACCAGAAATCATTGGCTATGTCTAAAACAGTAAAACTTTGTGCTCAGGGGCCAAGTCACTTAAAATGGTGGAGGGGTCTGCAACAATGGGGTGCAATTTGGGGGTGACCTTATTTAGTCCTGCATAATCAATGTGAGCCTGTAGCTCCCATCAGGCTTTAGTACTGGTCATGTTGGGGAATTAATTATACTTGTGGTTTCTTTCAGGATTCCCTGTCTCACTAGTCCTTGCACTATCTCCACAACTGCTTTTTCTGCTTTTGGGTTTTATTGGGTATTGTCGGTGGGGCTTATGCTCCAGTCCTGGAACCCTTATTGGATCTATGTTAACTAGACCTGTATCTAACTTTGTTTCTGCCCATGCTTCGAGAACGGAGGCACAGATGGCTCCGATTTCCCCTCTTTTCGAGGTTCCAGTCCCTACTGGTGACGATAGCCACTTTAAAAGTTTCAAGGTGGCTTGTAAGTTTCCCAACTTCAGTCTTCCAACTGTCCTGTCTGGGCCAAATCAATTTCCCTTTTGCACAATAAATTAGAACATTATATTCTTTCATGACATCATTGCCCATTATGGTGCCCTCGTTATTTTGGCATACATAGAATCTCATGGGGATGTATATATTGTTTATTTTTACAAGGGTAGTTTCGCTTAGGTAAGCTGGTGTTTTATCCACTCCTACCCCAGTTAAGTGAATCATTTTATTTGTGTGGGGTAAGGGTAAGTTTGTGATGGATAACGGCCGCTCCTGTGTCTACTAGCATTTCACATTTCCTCCCTCCAATTACTGCGGGCATGTAAATTCACCCCTCTCCCTTGCCCTCACGAATGGGGGCAGCTGATTGTCAGCTCTGCTGACCTTGGGACTCCCGCAGTTCTGCAGTGTTCTGGGTGGTGTTTGGGGGTGCCCCATACTTTTCCCAGCACACGGCTTCTATGTGTCCTGTTCTTTTGCAGTAGCTGCAGTTTACATTGTTCCCTGGTCTATCCCCCGCTCGTGGGCCCCTACACTCTCTAGCAAAGTGTCCCTGCCAGCCACAGTTGTGATAGGATCATTTCATTCTATTCTAGCCTCCATTCCGGTCGGCTGCTTTGTCAGGTCTTGCCTTTATTGCAGGAGCTTCTGATTCTGCACCCCACTAGCCCACTCAACTAGATCATCATAATCCTGGGACATTATTACTCCCATTTTCAGGATGGCTTGGTGGGCGCTAGAGAGCCCACCTTTAAAAGCTTGGATGAATCCCCGGTGCCCCCGAACTGGGTTTGCTTGCCCTGAGCATTCCTGACAGACCCTAAATAATCATTCTCCATATTCAGAGGCTCCTTCCCCTTTAAGTTGCTTAGTCATTGTGATCTTGCTCCAGTTCATGGGAGTGTTTCCTACACCCTCTGGATTTCTTCTTTAAAGTTGGTGAAGGGAGCCTGCGAGGGCATCCATCTCTGCTGTGAGGGCAATGGCATCTGTCCACCATCCTCCCCTAAAGTCTCGGGCTGCTGTGGTGTCAGGCCCACCAGCTACCTGCCTCCACTTGCCCGCTGGGCAAGCTGCCCACCAGCTGGTGTATGTCCCTCAGGTGTAGTTGGTGCCCTACATTATCCAGCTCTTCCCAGAATCAGGTGTTTGCGCTCCTGGGCTGTAATTTGCCCAGAGAGGCCATAATCTGCTGCCTCTCCCGTGGGGTGAAGAGTTTATAATTCGCTTTGGGTTGTGATTCTGTTCCTTCTCTGGTAACGGGTGCTAAGTTATACTCTTGCACGGTTCATCCAACAGAGAGAGCAGTTGGCTGCTGCTGGACAGTCTCGTAAGAGGGGAGACAGTCAATTGCTCTCTCCCCTCGCATTTTTTCTAAGGTGAATTCTAAATTTTTTATTCTGCCCTCCAGCTCTCTAACTTGCTCCTGGTCCTTTCTCGGGAGAAAGTGAGGTCTGCAGATGCTGGAGATCAGAGATGGAAATGTGTTGCTGGAAAAGCGTCAGACCACAGCGAAACGACGGTTGGAGGA
>NW_025182596.1:0-2578 GCF_004010195.1 Chiloscyllium plagiosum | reverse complement strand
TAAAGAACCCCATAACAACTCTCCTTTTATTCTTGCTCCTATCCAGAATTATCTTTGCTATCCTTTCCTCTATATCTCTGGAACTATTCGGAGGCCTACAGAAAAATTCAAACAGGGTGACCTTTCCTTTTCTGTTTCTACCTCAGCCCATATGACCTCAGTAGATGAGTTCTCACACGTCCTTTCTGCCACCATAATTGTGTCCTTGACTAACAATGTTACACCTCCCCCTCTTTTACCATCTTCTCTGTTCTTACTGAAACATCTAAATCCTGGAAACTGCAACAACTATTCCTGTCCCTACTCTATCCATGTCTCCAAAATGGCCACAACACCAAAGTCTCAGGTACCAACCCATGCTGCAAGTTCACCCACCTTATTCCGGATTCTCCTGGTGTTGACATAGACACACTTCAAACCACCTTCTTGTTGGCCGGTGCACTCTTGCAACCTTGAAACCATACTTCTGACCTCACTACTCTCAACCTCCCGGACACTGGAACTACAATTTAGGTTCCCAACTCCCTGATGAATTAGTTTAAATCCTCCCGAAGAGCATTAGCAAACTTCCTCCCAGGATATTGGTACCCATCTGTTTCAGTTATAGTCTATTCTGTTTGTAGTGGTCCCACCTACCCAAGAATGAGCCCCAATTATCCAGGTAGCTGAACCACTCCCTTGTTCTTGAAAAGAAGCATAATTTCATTTCAATTAAGAAATGCAATAACCTACAAATAATTGTACTTTATCATTGTATCATTCTCAACTATATAGATATTTGTTTCTCCTGTTCAACTACACCTCAATATAACCTCAGGGCTAGTATTCACAAAGATAGATTTAGGTCTTGATGAACCGAGGACCATAATATTGAGAAGCTGCCCTGAGATTAGGGTCATGTTCCTCGGTGAATTAAACTGATTTGCATTTGTGTTGGGGCTGCTTGGTAATTGCCGCTTACATAATTCCTCTGGAGGGAAATGCCTGGAATCCTGGTATGGATAAGGACATCATGCATCATGCAAGTCAAGTCATCTCCTGCTGTTAGCAGTTCCTGAGCCCTGGATCTGTGTACTCACTGATAGGTGGGTTGGCTGATCTGACAGCAGCTATCAGATCCTGAAAGCCTGAGAGACTGTTTTGTATCCCTGCCTTGGGCCCTGAAATTCTGAACAGTGCCTTAATATAATTTGTTATGTTCATGTGGGAAAGGAGGCATTGGGTAAGGTTAAAAATCACACAACACCAGCTTATAGTCCAACAGGTTTAATTGGAAGCACGAGCTTTCTTCATCAGGTGGACTATAACCTGGTGTTGTGTGATTTTTAACTTAAAATTTGATTAGAGTTACTGCTATTCCCTGTCCATTGTGAGAAGTATGCCATAAAATCCTTTTGTTTGTATTTTTGCTGCACTTCTTAAGATTACAGCAGTGGGGCTGAAGGAGCTGCCCAGTCCAACACCAGCACCTCCAAATCTTGGGTAAGGTTGTTACACGCATTAGTGAAGCTGTCAGTAGCTCCATTGTTGCAGATAGAGCTTCCCTGTCAATGCCAAATCAACAGCTTCCAAAACTTCAACTACCAGTTGCTACATATTGTTGGAGACCAACCATGCACTGACACTTTATAAAAATTAGAAATGAAAAGGAATAAAGTTATTTTACAGCTGGTTTGGAACCCCAAAATGGAAGATTAGATTTTAACAGATGGCTTTTTCCATGTGCAAAATGAGTTCCAGCAAAGTAATGACCAACAATTTCCTTGCAGCTCCTTCAGCCCCACTGCTGTAATCTTAAGAAGTGCAGCAAAAATACAAACAAAAGGATGTTATGGCACACTTCTCACAATGGACAGGGAATAGCAGTAACTCTAATCAAATTTTTGACTATGACCTATTCTATCATTTGTTTTAAGAGACATCAGTATAAAATGAAGCATTCACAAAACTTATAATATGCTTAAGGAAGTCTCCGTTTGAAATCATTCTGATTCTGATTGAAACATAGTAGTGTTTTCATCTTTTGTTTTGATCTCCATATTATGAATCTTTTGATCTCTGTGCTTGCCATGATAACAGATGTTGGTTCCCTTATGGCCAAAATTTGAGGTCTGTTGGATGTCAAAGTTCTCTGAATAATGCTGAGATTTATGATGTCTTTGTGGCAGAGTTGCTTGCTTTAATGAATCACTAAGTATTCTATACTTTAAACAATAAACTATGTCCCTGAATAAAAAGGTTCCATTTAATCTTTTCAACAGCCCATGACTGAAGTAGATAATGCTTATTGTAATAAAGACCAATGTAACTGGCAGCAATTTGCAACTCTTTCAGTAACAGTGAGGGGATGTGAAAGTGACATTTGTTACGTGGGAAGATGATTTAGCCTCCTGCCCTGTCTCCTTTATCAGAGGAAAGAATAAAGAATTTCAATATATTATGGAAAAACTTCTTCAAGTTAGTCTCTTAGATGCAGTCTGATACTCAACTGGATTAATACATCCATTAAACTGGAAATTCATTTATTTTACTCTAAAACATCTGGCATATGGCTTTGTGCGTGGGAAATCATGTCTCA
>NW_025182595.1:0-2578 GCF_004010195.1 Chiloscyllium plagiosum | reverse complement strand
GAAGGTGTTGGTAAAGTGGATGAACTTTTCAACCTCTTCGTGGGAGAACGAGGCAGTGCCGATACAATCATCGATGTAGCGGGGGAAAAGGTGGGGGGTGGTGCCAGTGTAGCTGCGGAAGATGGACTGTTCCACATATCCTACGACGAGGCAGGCATAGCTGGAGCCCATGCGGGTGCCCATGGCTACTCCTTTGGTTTGGAGGAAGTGGGAGGATTGGAAAGAGAAGTTGTTCAGAGTGAGGACCAGTTCAGTCAGTCGAAGGAGGGTGTCAGTGGAAGGGTACTGGTTGGTACGGTGGGAAAGGAAGAAGCGGAGGGCTTTGAGTCCTTCGTGATGGGGGATGGAGGTGTATAGAGACTGGATGTCCACCTTCCTAACCTGCAATCTTCTTCCTGATCTCTCCGCCCCCACCCCCACTCCGGCCTATCACCCTCACCTTAACCTCCTTCCACCTATCGCATTTCCAATGCCCCTCCCCAAGTCCCTCCTCCCTACCTTTTATCTTTGTCTGCTTGTCACACTTTCCTCATTCCTGAAGAAGGGCTCATGCCCAAAACGTCGATTCTCCTGCTGCGCTTTTCCGGCAACACATTTTCAGCTCTGATCTCCAGCATCTGCAGTCCTCACTTTCTCCTTAAGGGTATACAAGCCCAGTCGCTCCAATCTTTCAACATAAGATAGTCCCGCCATTCCAGGAATTGACCTCGTGAACCTATGCTGCACTCCCTCAATAGCCAGAATTTCTTTCCTCAAATTTGGAGACCAGAACTGCACACAATATTCCAGGTACGGTCTCACCAGGTTTTTTCTTTATAGCAATTCTGTGATCTGGTGTTGTGCAACGAATTGATAGAGTCAATAGCCAGAGACTTTTCCCCAGGGCAGGATTGACTGGTATGAGGAGTCATAGTTTGAAAATATTAGGAGGAAAGTATAAAGGAGATGTTAGAGGTAGGTTCTTTATGCAGAGAGTTGTGAATGCATGGAATGCGTTGTCAGCTGTGGTGGTCGAAGCAGAGTCATTGGGGACATTTAAGTGACTGCTGGACATGCACATGGATAGCAGTGAGTTGAGGGATGCGTAGGTTGTTACTATATTTTACATTAGGATTAAACCTCGGCACAACATTGTGGGCCAAAGGGCCGTATGTGTTGTACTTTTCTATGTTCTATGTTCTAAACATCAGGGGTCACCCATTTAAAATGGAGACAGGGCAAGCATTTTTTTTCTCTCTGAGGATTGTGATCTTGGAAATCTCTTCCTGAACCAGTGATGGAAGCGGAGTCCTTGAATGTATATTTTAAGACAGAGATCAATTGATTCTTGTTAAACTTAGGGTTGAACAGTTATTAAGAGTGAATAGTGGAGCAGAATTGAAGGGCTGAATGGCCTATTCCTGATTTGTAACTTCAGTTGCTCCCATAGTTTTATACACCTTTGTTACGTAACCTCTCAGCATGTTTTTTTTTCAAAAGAGAAACCCAGTTTATCCATCCTTTTCAGATAAGAAGCCAACTCATTTCAGAGATCATCTTTGTAAATCGTCTCTGCATACTCTCCAATATCACTATATTCTTTTTATTGATGTAAATGGTGAAACCTACATCACATTTAGTCCAGAACAAAGATCACCCAACTTCTGTCATCAAACTGCAATGTCCAGCTGTGTGATTGCACAGAGGCTGAATTCCAAACCATTGTCAATGACATATATAAAAGAATGGGCTTCAGGCTAAACATTCAGGAGACAAAGGTTCTTTACCAACATGCTCCAACCACAGAATTTTGTTCCACAAATGACATACATGATGAGCCACTGGTCAACGCGGATCAATTCTTGTCCCTGGGAACCTCCTTTTAACAAAACAGAAATTCAACATCACCTCCAATGTGCCAGCATAGCCTTGGGCTTTCTGAGGAACAGAATGTTTCATGACAAAGACCTCAAACCCAACATCACAGTCATGGTCTACAGTGTAGCAGTGTTACTAGGTCTCCCATATATGTCAAAGACGTGGAGAATATACATTTCAATTCCTTAGAGAAATATCGCCAGCGATGCTGCCATAAAATGATCCATCACCACTAGCAAGATAGACACTCCAATTTCAGTGTCCAGTCTCTCAGGACAATTTCCCCTGTTACTGTCAACAGCTATGTTGAGAGGGTAATTTCATTCATCTTCCTGACACAAGATTGCAAAACAAAGTCCTTGCTCCAAGCTCTGCCAGTGCAAGCAGTTACTAGTAGGACTATGAGGATGTCCTCCAAACCTTTCTGAAAAAATATCCCCAAAGCCATGAAAACTGGAGAAGCAGCATCTGGAAATATGCTAACCATCTCAGGTATCTCCAACAAGATTCAGATTAGCCCAAGCACAAACGGTGTAAGGAGCAAACGAAAACCAGAGAAAACACCACTTTTCCCTGTTGTGTGACAGAATGTGTGGATCCAGCATCAGGCCTCAGGGCCTACAATCCTTTAGTGGAGGAATATCATCCTCAATTCTGACAGACTTCTTAGGAAGAAGCCAAAGATCCATTTTACAAAGTTTGGGTGAAGATTTGTAGCTCG
>NW_025182594.1:2308-2578 GCF_004010195.1 Chiloscyllium plagiosum | reverse complement strand
TTCTTGTTCAAATCAGATAACCTGTCCCATCGATAAGCTCAACTTGGAACTATTGTTTAAAAATCTTTTTTGGATGCAGGAATTGCTGGATGTGCCCACCATTTCTTGCCCGTCCCTCGTTGCCCCCTTCAGAAAGTGGTACTGAGCTGCCTTCTTGAACCGCTGCAGTCCATCTGCTGTGTGTTGACTCGCAATGCTTTTGAGGAGGGAATTCCAGGGGATTTTTTTCCCAGCAACAGTGAAGGAACGGCGATATATTTCCACATCAGG
>NW_025182594.1:0-1569 GCF_004010195.1 Chiloscyllium plagiosum | reverse complement strand
ATGTAGCATGATGTCAAGGGCTGGAATTCAGCTCCTTTTTCTATGTTTGAACCAAGGCTGTAATGAGATGGATAGATATGGACAGACAGACGTAAGAAGTTTTATTTAGAAATTCCTCTGGACGGCAAACCCTTTGTCTGGGTGGCATACACTGTGAGCAGTGTGCTGACACTGGCTGTCATCTCAGATCACTTATTCCCAATAATGTCACAGAGCTAGGTTACTGACAGCTGACAAAATCCATTCGGCCAATAGATTAGTACCATAGAGAAGGTGGATTTTTAAAAAATGGGCTATGCCAAGAACAGCAGGAAATGATTACCCCCACTGTGTGAGAGACTGGTCCAGAGAATCTCAGTCAGGTGAATCGCTGACTGTCGTGGAAATTATTCTGACTGGACTCAGATGTGAGCAAGAGCAAAGGAAAAGCTTTATTTTTAACCACTACAGGGAGCCAATACACTTGGCAAACACACCTTGTGTAAGGGCCCTGAACATTATTAACGTATCCCTTTTATGCTCTTCTTATCACACGCTCAAGGATAAGGGCTGGGAAACATTCAAGTTCTTATTTTCTCACTCCCTTGCCGTGGACATAACTGTCTTAATGTTTTCCTTTGCTTTTCTGCTGAATTCGCCTGCTCGCCAGGCCAGGTAGAATGTATACAAAGTTCAGCAAAGTCAAGCTGTCTCTTCGACTGCAGAATTCAGCAAAGTGTTTGCAACGTTCAGAAAAGTTTTAGAATAAGCATCGCATTCTCTTTCAGGTTTCACAGAAAATGTTAAGTTTGTTTCTTTTCTATTACACTGACAGAAGGGAAATCAGGATCTCAGCTGTGGTTCAAATAATGATTGATAAATATCACGCACCACTTCCATAGTTTTGTAATCCACATTTCAATTTATATAGCTCCATATCAGGAGTGCATTTTAACCACCGTATCTTTTTGTAGTGTGCATATTTCCGTCTGTACAGAAAATCACTTTTCCCTGTAGTTTGTATTGCATATATGCATTTTATTATTATTGTCTCTGCTAATTCCTCATTGTAGATGTACCCTTGAATCTGTTCTTCATATGATTTATAAAGAGTAACATTCCAATGCTAGTGATTGGGGAACATCACTGTCCCTCCGCCCAGACTGAACAGTCATGTCCCCGAATCCTCGCCATCTTCTCTCTTTTCCCCAATGTCATAATCGCAATGTAATTGAAGTCCAGTATATGATACTTTATCACAGTTCCTTAGCATCGATAACATCAACAACATGACCCACAGCTGCCCTCTCTTATTCTGGAATAACAATCTGAATTATGTTTGTCACGTACAATTCCCCGTTATCATATCCATGCCGTTTGTTTGTTATAAAACCACATTGTCTCAGGCACATTTTGCCATCAGATCATGAATGAAAGATGTTCTCTCAATGTTTTACTGATGTTGCAATGACTGATCCGTAGTTACAGGATTTGTTTCTCCATGTCTGAGCAGAGAAGTGTATTTATGGTCTGTTAAACCTCTGGCATTATTTACACATCCAAGGCAGACGGAATGATTACACACAATCA
>NW_025182593.1:0-2578 GCF_004010195.1 Chiloscyllium plagiosum | reverse complement strand
GAGAGAGAGAGAGAGAGAGAGACAGTTACAGATACAGGGAGATTTTTGGGACAGAAATACGGAACGCAAAGGGAGAGTTGCCAAGTCAGACAAAGAGAGAGTGTTTGAGGTGCTGGAGGGAGATGAGAAGCAAACAGAGATGTGGATTGTTGCTGTGGCGGTAGAAGTACTCTGAGTACAGAGAGACTTTCAGGGCCTGGAGCAGGTTATTGAGACAATGGTCTCCACAGTCTGTGAGGACTGGAGTACGCCTGACAGATAGGGAATGATATAGCTGCTGGAGTAGTTATAGAGTAGGCTTGCTAGATGGGGAGTAATATCACTGGTGCAGTTACAGAGTTGGGGAGACAGGGTGTGATATCGCTATTGAAGCAGTTACAGAGTAGCTTTGGCCGATAGGGAGTGATAGAGCTGCTGGAGCAGTTACAGAGTGAGCCTGACATATGGCTAGTGATTTAGCGGCCAGAGCAGTTACATAATAGACTTGACAGATGGGGATTGACATAGCTACTGGAGAAGATACAGAGTAGGGTTGACAGATGGGGAGTGATATCACTGCAAGAGCAGTTACACAGTTGGCCTGACAGCTGGGGAGTGATATAGCTACTGGAGCAGGTGACAGATGTAAGGAGGGCTCTGGATGCTGGCGTAGATTGCAGAGACATGGTGTACGGATGAATGTCAGAAGTTCATACCGACAGCAAGGTCTGTGGTTGCATGAGAAAGTAACAGAAACAGTGAAGGTTTAAGTGTTGGAAGTGAATTCAGTGTGTGGGTTAACGACGCAGAGGTAGACGCCGCCATAGTGATTGGAGGAGCACACAAACGGAGGGATGCTATAGCATATGATATTCCAGAGATAGGGAGTATTCCAGCGGATAAAGGAAGTTACAAAGATAGGTGGGGTTATCGGGCTGCTGGAGGAATCGGTTTGGGAGGGTTGGAGAGTCTAGAAGAGATTGGATAGATGGGGAGTGTTCCATGGTCTGAGAAAATTCCAGTGATTGATGATTGCGTAGTTTACACAGATAGTGGGGTCAGTGGGGACTGACAGTGATTCAGAGCCAGGGAGTGCTACACAGAAACATAGGAAAGAGGGGCAGTTGTAGGCCATTCTGCCCCACCAGGAGAAGGTCAGCTCTGCAGATGCTGGAGATCAGAATCAAGGGTGCGTTGCTGCCAGACCCACTGTGCTTTTCTGGCATCCGAGGATCAGGAACATAGACATTTTGGGCCAGAACCCTTCATCACGAATGAGTAGTAAGGAAAGGATGGTTTACAGAGATAGGGAGGAACTGGAAGAGTTTACTGCGATAGTGAGGTTTGTGGTGATGTTTTTTTGCGATTGGATGAAGTCAGTAATACAGAGTGGTGTAGATACTGGATGGTTCTTCAGACTGAAGGAGTTTAGAGAAAGTGAGAACTGTAGGGACTGACTTGGATACAGCAACAAAGAGGATGTTTCATATACATCAATGGTTTTAGTGACCTCGTGGTTACAGAGATAGGAAGGCTGGTAGTGACGACAGGGGTAGAGTTATGGAACAGTGTCGTGATGGGAGAATGTCACAGCGATAGAGGAGATTGCAGACATTGGGAGGGTTATTGTGGCTTCAGGACACTGTACACAGGGAGGGCTGCCGGGATGGGAGCAGGTTACACAGGCAGGAAAGGCAGTAGGGATTGGAGGAGTTTATACAGACAGAGAGGTCTGTAAGGATGGTCCTGTGGTGGTGTAGGATGGGAGGCAGGAATGTTATAGAGATTGAAGGTTACAGTGATATCATGTGCTGTAGGGACTGGAGGAGGGTACGCAGAAGGTCGAGGCTGGAGGATGTTACAGAGACAGGGTGGATTGGAGGTATTGTGCAAGGTGGCAGAAAGAGACATTATTGTAATGATGGGAGGAGGAGATTCCTGAGATTTGGCATGTCATCCAGTCTGGAGCATTTTACAGTCACCGGGAGATAGTCAGCATTGAAGTAGGTTTTAAATTTGCAGAGGGATTGCAGGGAGGGGGTGAGGTTACAGAGATAGGAACTGTTCTCAGAGTTAGAAGCATTAAAGGCACTAGCTCAGATGAGTTGGACTGAAGGGTCTGTTTCCATGCTATATGACTCTATGGTGCGACAATAGAGAATGTTGGAGGGTAAATAGAGAACATAAAGATCCCAGGCTTCAATAGCACCTTCTCATGGTCGGCCTGCTTTCCCCTCCATTGTCCTGATGCTCACTAAGACAGCATAGGCCTGGATTGATAACTGTGACACTCCCGATGCTGTCTCAGACAGGCTCAGTACAGCAGAGCTGAAAGAAATCCTCTCACAAAGGATGGGGATTGAGCCTGGGAGCTTTATGCTCTGTGTTCACCGTTCAGCACTGTATCTCCATCATGACTTGAGGGCCGATGTTTCGAGCTATTTAAATGCTCTCTGCTCTGTTCCCTGCGAATGATCTTACCTCACTGCAGGATTTATTGAGGATTCCAGATCTCCTTGCCCTTTGTCTCTCTGGTTGACCTACCATCTTCAATGTGGTGATGGATGAGACAGCCAACAGTTGGGAAGTCTATTGGGTC
>NW_025182592.1:0-2578 GCF_004010195.1 Chiloscyllium plagiosum | reverse complement strand
ATCCTTATCTCCTGAATCAATGTAATCTCTAACGATTGCATAATTGCCACGGAAGCTGGGCTTTTCACACGCCTGTGTATGTCATTTTCGAATATTAATTGATCGTTTACTGTGTTGCAATTGCGCATGTGAAGAAGAAAACAGAATAGAGGCAGGTGGTCCTGGGTTTCAAACGCATGTAATTGCAGCTAAAACGCAGATTACTGCACACAATGCGATCACGGAAGCATCCACCGAACCGTCAGGAAGCACACTCACGGAAGCATCCACCGAACCGTCAGGAAGCACACAATAAGTACAATGCTGGATGTCATGTCAGCAACAGGACCAGACACACAACAGAATACGTCTCTTGGGTACTATTTTGGACGTTTTTCTCAATCAGCTATCATGTTTTACATATGTTCCATCGGGAGTTACCTCACACAAGGAAGTAACCAGTGCTGCAGACGGCCATATAATCCGAGTTCCAAGTCCCGGAGTCAGAGACACTCAGTGCCCTGTGTGTACCTGCAAGGAACAACTGTGCATGGGGTTTACCGGGTAACAGAACTGCATGAATGCAGCTCGATGGTGGTCTGTCTGCTTCTCCTCTATAGTTTTCTGTGCAGTCCCTGAGTGCAATCTTGTCAACTACGTTTGTCCGGCACAAGGTGGGCATTGGTCGCTTGTCTCTGAGAGAGGCTGTTGGTTTATGTGTTGTCATAATTCCGAGTGTAAGGAGGAATCTGGTTGTCAGTTCCCAGAAACTGACTTTAATAAATGGAAGCGGTGCTTTGTAACTTGCCGCGAGGCATGTCCTCGTTGCGAAGTTCGTGCACTGCGAACCTTGCAAATCCTTGTAAAGGTTTTCTAAACTTACACTTGCAAGAAGTGTGTCCAGCTGCAGCACTTGTTTGACTGCGTGGTCACTCTGGAGCTGCGGGTGGACTCACTGTGGAACATCACCAATTCTGGAGAGTTATGTTGCCTGCCAGGTGCTCAGGCCAGGGATGTCGCCCATCGGCTGAAGAGTATTCGAAAAGGGGATCGTGAACAGCCAGTTGTCTTGGTGCATACAGGCACCAACGAAAAAAAAAACGAGACGAGGACCTGCATGGAGAATTCAGGGAGCTAGGAGAGAAATTAAAGAGGAGGATCAAAAAGGTAGTATTCTCGGGATGACTGCCTGTGCCATGTGACTGCCAGCGTAGAAATGAATTTAAAAAAGGCACGATGAACACGTGACTTGAGGAATGGTGCTGCAGGGCGGGTTTCAGATTTGTTGGTTTTGCGACCAGTTCTGGGGAATGTGGGACTATAAGAAAATTGACGATCTACATCTGAACCAGACGGGAACGAATGTCCTTTTGGCAGTCTTTGCTGCTACTGTTGGGGAGGTTTTATACTAATGTGGCAGGGGGCTGGGCACCACAAGTGTAAACAAATCGGCAGTGAGGTAGAAACTGGAAACGCTAAGAATCAGGAAGATAGCATTAATAATGGGAAGATTAGGCAGAGAGCAGATGAATGCAAAAGAACTGGTGGCCTGAAATGCATCTACTTTAATGCATGGAGCAGAGACAGATGAACCTCGGGCTGAGGTTGGTGCCTGGGAATATGACGTTATTGCGATCACAGAGATTTAGTTGAAGGAAGAGCCTGGTTGGCAACCAAATGTTCTAAGATATAAATGCTTCAGACGGGACAGGGAGGGAAAAAAGGGGAAGGAGTTGCATTGCTGGTCAGGGATGATATCATGGCTGTGCGAAAGGAGGACACCATGTCGAGCTTGGGTCGTGAGACACTATGGATGGAGCAGTGAAATAAGAAGGGTGAGGTTAGATTTTTGGGGTTGAACTACAGTGAGCGTGAGGTGTAAGAAAAAATAGTTAAACAGATCATGGAAAGACGTAGAGGCAATAATTTAGTGTTGATTGAAGATTTCTGTTTTCCCAACATTGACCGGGATACTCCCAGCGTCAGAGTTCTGGATGGGATACCATTTGTAAGAAGCCTCCAGGTGAGTTTTCTGGAGTGGTATATCAATAGTCCGACGAGGGTATGGGCCATATTGGAACTGATATTGGGGAATAAGCCAGGGCTGGTGATAACAGTTGCCGTGGGTGATTTCTTTGGGAAGAGTCCAATAATCTGTAAGTGTTAGAATACTCATGGACAAAGATGAGAGTGATCATGAGGAAAGAGTACTAAACTGGGCCAAAGCTAATTATATCAAAATTATGCAGGAGGTCGGAAATGTGGATTGGACACAGCTATTTGTAGGAAAGTCCACAGTTCATATGTGGCAGGCTTTCAAAGATAGGTTAAATATAGTGCAGGATAGGCATGTCCCGTTGAAGGCAAAGGATTTGTAAGGCAATATTCGTGAACTGTTGATGACAGGACAATTGTACGACTCGCCAAGAGGAACAGGGATGCATGCATAACGCCTCGGCAGGCAAGAACATAATGGTCCCTGGAGGAACATGGCAAGAGTAGGACACGTCTTAAACGAGGAAACAAGGGAGTTAAAAGGGGTCATGAAACAACTTCACGTTAGCACAATTAAGGAGAATCCTAAAGCCTATTATTCATA
>NW_025182591.1:0-2578 GCF_004010195.1 Chiloscyllium plagiosum | reverse complement strand
TTTCAAAATTTCCAGCACATCCTCCTTCTTAATGTCAACCTGTTCGAGCATATCAGTCTGTTCCATGCTGTCCTCACAAACAAAAAAGTCCCTCTCAGTAGTGAATACTGAAGCATAGTATTCATTAAGGACCTCCTCTATCTCCTCCGACTCCAGGCACAACTTCCCTCCACTATCCCTGATCAGCCCTACCCTCACTCTGGCCAATCTCTTGTTCCTTACATAAGTGTAGAATGACTTAAGATTTTCCTTAACCCTCCCCACTAAAGCTTTTCCATGCCCCCTTCTAGCTCTCCCCAGTCCATTTTCAGTTTCTTCCTGGCTACCTTGTAACCTTCTAGAGCCCTATCTGATCCTTGTCTCCTCAACGTTAAGTAAGCTTCCTTCTTCCTCTTGACTAGATGTTCCACATCTCTTGTCACCCAAGGTTCCTTCACCCTACCATCCTTCCTTGCCTCAGTGGGACAAACCTATCCAACACTCGCAGCAAGTGCTCCCAAAACAACCTCCACATTTCTGCTATGCATTTCCCAGAGAACCTGTTCCCAGTTTATGCTCCATAGTTCCTGCCTAATAGCATTGTAATTCCTCCTCCCCAATTAAATATTTTCCCATACCATCTGCTCTTATCACCCTTCATGACAATAGTAAAGGTCAGGGAGTTGTGATCACTATCGCCAAAATGCTCTCCTGAGAAATCTGATCAGGTTCGTTGCCAAGCACCAACTCCAATATGGCCTCCCCTCTAGTCGGCTTACCTACATATTGAGTCAGGAATCCTTCCTGGGCACACCTGACAAAATCTGCTCCATCCAAACTATTTGAACTAATGAGATTCCTATCAACATTAGGGAATTTAAATTCTCCCATGACAACAACCCTGTTACTTCTGCAGCTTTCCAAAATCTGCCTCTCAATCTGCTCCTCCATGTCTCTGTTACAACTGGGGGAGGTCAATAGAAAACACCCAACAAAGTGACTGCTCCTTTCCTGTTTCTGCCTTCTACCGATACTGACACTGTAGGCAAACCCTCCTCGATGACCTCCCTTTCTGCAGCTAATGTCTTAATTGAAATTAATGACAAATGTTTACTATAATTAAACTCCCTCACATTTTCCAACACATCACTACTTCACAATGTTATGCTGTGATGCAATCTTATTCATCAGCATTGGTATGAATTTCCTCATTAAACTATTTTGAAGGCATTAAGTCAATTAGAATAAATAGCTTTGAGGATGTTCCAATGTGGGACTAAAATTTAATAAAATCTACCTTAATCACAGTGTAATCAGTATCCAAAACCATGATCCCATCCCAGATTTTAATATTGTAAAAAGTATCTCTTAAAAAATCAATTCTTTATAAACCATTCTCGATTTAAATAGAGAACATGTTGACCATTGCAAACTGCTCCCAACCCAAATGGAAAAAACATTCAGATAACTTTGTGTAAATGCAAATATTTGTGAAGGAAATTATTTTGTGTCAGCCAGACGCTTCTTATGGAATCTTAAAAATTGGATCTACATTTCCCAAGTTTTTTTATGTTCCACCTAATGGGTATTAAGGTCAAAAGTCAAAAACTGAAAAAAAAACTTTGATGAAGAACATTTTGTTCGTAATGTCCACAAGTTTGATGGGTGTACAGGTTAGGTGAACTGGCCGTGCTAAATTGCCCATAGTGTGGGTTAGGTGTATTAGTCAGGGGTAAATGTAAAGTAATAGAGGAGGGGAATGGATCTGGGTGGGTTACTCTTCACAGGGTTGATGTGAACTTGTTGGGCCAAATGGCCTGTTTCCACACTGTAGGGATTCTATGATTGTATCGTTTGCTCTTTCACTTTTAGTTAACCAGCCACCTCTGTCAGATTTTGTGATTTCTGAAGCTGTTCCCTTAAAGGGGCACCATGGTGTCTCAGTGGTTAGCACTGCTGCCTCACAGCACCAGGGTCCTGGGTTTGATTCCACCCTTGGGTGACTGTCTGCGTGGAGTTTGCACATTGTCTCTGTGGGTCTGCGTGGGTTTCCCCCCACAGTCCAAACCTGTGTAGGTTCTGTGGATTGAGCATGGGAAATGCAGAGCTTTTGGGCTGGATCTGGGTGGAATATCACTGTGGACCTGATAGGCCAAATGGCCTGCTTCCACACTGTAGGGGATTCGGTGAACGAAGGTGGGCTTGAATGCTCCCAGCAATTGAATGATACAGACATTGATGAAAACGAGTCATAGAAAAGTACAGCACGGAAACAGTCTAACTCATCCATGCTGACCAGATATCCTAAATAAATCAAGTCCCACCTGCCAGCACCCGGCCCATATCCCTCTAAACCCTTCCTATTAATTTACCCATCCAGATACCTTCTAAATGTTGTAATTGAATTACATTACTTACAGTGTGGAAACAGGCCCTTCAGCCCAACAAGTCCACACCAATCCCTCAAAAGCGCAACCCACCCAGACCTATTCCCCTACATTTACCCCTTCACCTAACATTACAAGCAATTTTAGCATGGCCAATTCACCTGACCTGTACATTTTAGACTGTGGGAGGAAACCGGAGCACCCGGAGGAAA
>NW_025182590.1:0-2577 GCF_004010195.1 Chiloscyllium plagiosum | reverse complement strand
CTGACGTTGGAACCTGCTCAGTCATTCCCAAGATCAAACTGGATTCCTGGAACTGCAACTCTTTCAATCACTTCCACTACTACTTCCCCAGACTTGAGTTGGCACTCCAACCTGATTTTGCATAGTGGAACACGAAATGTCTGTCCTACTATCCAGGAGGAGAAAGTGAGGTCTGCAGATGCTGGAGATCACAGTTAAAACTTTATTGCTGGAACAGCACAGCAGGTCAGGCAGCATCCAGGGAACAGGAGATTCGACGTTTCGGGCACAGGCCCTTCTTCAGGAATGCCACCACACTCTCGGTTAACAGATCAGAAAGAGTTCCAAATCGCTTATCTCGAACAAATATAGACTGGTTAAATCCTGTAACCCAAACAATTTTACTTTTTTGCCCTTCTCCCCATGTTCTTTCTACTTACATTTTATCCACAGAAGCGAGTAATATATAGAGATCAGGTACTAACTACATGACCAAAACCTGCCTAGTTTGTGAATTCTTTTGCAGCTCCTCTGCTCTTCTTGGATTTTCCTTTACTACTTGCACGAATACCACTGGATTAGGTTTTTTCCTTAGCTAAATATTTTCCCACAGAGCCTTTCCTCAATGATCAGCACTGTGATTTTATGTGTTCCACCAACTGGCAGTGAAAACACCTTTTGCTAGTGCCCGTCTTAAACTCCTGGCACTGATTTCTAAACTTGTGGTAAACACATCCCAGTGTTCTGTACTCTTTGTTTCATCGTGTAGCATAACCGCTTCTCTCAACTTCTATCCTTCACAGGACAAAATTCGGACCACAAGTTTGTCTTATGCACCAACATGTATTCATTTGCTAATTCTGCTGCCCTTCTCACGTCCTGAACTTTCTGATCATCCACGTGAATTCTTACTTTCTCTGGAATTGAGTTTTTTGTTCAAACTGCTTCAGCAGAGAAATCTCGCTTATAGCCTTAGAGTTCTAATCTATCGTTCAGGCTCGCACTCATCTATCAAAATGAGTATGTTGAATTCTTTCCAATTCAATTAATCTGACTTGGTTCCTTCTTTATGTTTCTTAACCGCTATCTTTAAATTTCTGGTACCAATTCATAAGCTCTTAAAATAACCTCTTTTGTCTCTTCATAATCTTTGACCCCTCATCTGATAGCGCTGAAAAACCTCACTGGCTCTGCATACTGGTTTTTCTGAACTAGCATTCTCCATAAATCTTCAAAGCACTCCATCTACCTCGCCATGTTTTCAAATGAAATAAAGAAGATTTAAGCATCTTCCTCATCAAAATATGTTTGTAGATACCACTGCCATCTCTTTTAATCTCTATTCTGTTAACTTGGCATTGCTGACGAAGTCACAACTTGACCTCTTCAAATTCTCTCTCTGTTTTTGCTCAGCTAAGAACCTTATCTGTTTCTTTTTTGCCTTTCTGTCTATCTCTTTCTCTTTCTTCTCGTACTTTGCTTTCCTCCCTCTCTCTTACCCTTTTTCTCTATTTGATTATCTTCGAACACAATGTTCTTCAATTGTAAGTGACGTTTCCCTGACTCTCTGACACCTAAGTGTTTGAGTTACAATTTCAGCTATACTTCTTTTCCTCCCTTTGTAAAATGAAAATCTAACTTCGTTGCTAATTCTAACTGTTTTGCTTTATTCTTTCCTTCTAAACTTTCGAGGCAAGTTTGAGAATCACCTTCAAACACCAGAATTTCTTCCGCAATTTTAAGAGTAATTTCTCTCACATTTATGTTAACCAACAACAAGTCAATGAAAGTAAGCACATTTTTTTTCAACTATACTTAACTTAATATTCTAAGACACTGACTTGCTCGTGCTTAAGTGGACTTACCCTCTTTCCCTCCCAAACTCTATGAAAATTTGTCGAAATCTTACGTTGGATCTGTCTAAACCTGTTCAAGTCGCGGATGATAGCCTCCAAACCGTTACGACATGAGACAATCCCCTATGCTAATTTAATCCTAACACACAGAGAAGTTCACTTTGTATCGTAATTTGTTAAATGTCGAGAGGAAAAGAACAATACAAGATTTCACGATTTAAAGTAAAGAATTAAGGATTTTATTCCTTAAGTACAAAAGAGAACATTGGACAACTATTTGCAACTCATTTCCCGTCAACTTATCTTTTACCTTGCAATGTACAATAATGATCCAATTAAAGAAATTAAATCCAATTAAGATTTACAAAAGAAAAGCACATTTCAATTCCAGTCAGTTTTGGCGATTCTCCTTTGTAGATTTTCTTCTGTAGATTTTTCTCCAGATGAGCTTCGATATTCTGATCCACAAACTTCATAACGTCAGGTACCTTTTAAAGAGCTCTGCAGCTAGCAGTGCATATTTGCTGCTGTCATTGACCGTGCTTCTCCTAACTGTTTAAAATACTCGGTGTTATACCCCAAACATCGGATTGTTTCATTGGTTTATTGTTGTAAAAGTACCAAATTCAAATTTGATTGAAATTTGGTATCTGGAGCATAATTTAAACTATTTGGCCAAATGTGAATTTGTCTTTGTATCATGCCAACCCAGCTGAACTATTGGTTACACAGTCAAATGTTA
>NW_025182589.1:0-2577 GCF_004010195.1 Chiloscyllium plagiosum | reverse complement strand
ACAAAATATATCTGTGCATGTGGGTCTTTGTCTGTCTTTGTGTGTGTCAGTCTGAGGTGGGTGTTGTGAGTGTGAGAAAGTGGATGTGTGAGTGCAGAGTCTCTTAGGTCTGTGAGGGGGTGCATCTGTGAGTGTGGGAGTGTGTTTGTCTGTAAGGGTGTGTATGGATGTCTGTGTGCGCGTCTGCGTGTACCTGTGTACGTCTGTATGTGAGAGAGTGTGTATGAAGGAGAATCTGTGTGTGTGTAATGGAAGGGTGGTCACCTGTAATGTGACATAAACCCAAGGTCCCAGTTGATGCCCTCTGTATGGGTAATAGGTCAAAATGAGGGAGTGTTGCACTGTCAGATAGTCAGTACTGCTGGAGTGCTGCACTGTCAAAGAGTCAGTGCTGAGGGAGTTCTGCACTGTCAGAGGGACAGTACTGAGGGAGGGCCTAACTGTCAGGAGTTTAGTTCGGAGGGAGGACCGCACTCTCAGGAGTTTAGTACTGAGGGAGGGCCACACTGTCAGGAGTTTAGTACTGAGGGAGGGCTGCACTGTCAGGTGTTTAGTACTGAGGGAGGGCTGCACTGTCAGGAGTTTAGTACTGAGGGAGGGGCGCACTGTCAGGAGATTAGTTCTGAGGGAGGGCCACACTGTCAGGAGCTTAGTACTAAGTGAGGGCTAAACTGTCAAGAATTTAGTCCTGAACTAGGGCCGTACTGTCAGGTGTTTAGTTCTGAGGGTGGGCCGCACTGTCAGGAGATTAGTACAGAGCGAGGGCTGCAATGTTAAGAGTTTAGTTCTGAGGGAGGGCCGCACTGTCAGGAGTTTTGTACTGAGGGAGGGCCGCATGTCAGGAGCTTAGTACTGAGGGAGGGCCGCACTGTCAGGAGTTTAGTTCTGAGGGACGGCCGCACTGTCAGGTGTTTAGTTCTGAGGGAGGGCCACACTTTCAGGAGTTTAGTACTGATGGAGGTCCGCACTGTCGGACGTTTAGTACTGAGGGAGTGCTGCACTGTCAGTAGTTTAGTACAGAGGGAGGGCTGCACTGTCAGCTGTTTAGTACTGAGGGAGGGCCACTCTGTCAGCTGTTTAGTTCAGAGGGAGGGCAAAACTGTCAAGAATTTAGTACTGAGCGAGGGCCATACTATCAAGAATTTAATCCTGAGGTAGGGCCATACTGTCAGG
Organism: Chiloscyllium plagiosum; assembly: GCF_004010195.1. NCBI lineage: Eukaryota > Metazoa > Chordata > Chondrichthyes > Orectolobiformes > Hemiscylliidae > Chiloscyllium > Chiloscyllium plagiosum. The sequence continues at coordinate 1,404 of NW_025182589.1, read as the reverse complement.
CGATTAGTTCTGAGGGAGGGCCGCACTCTCAGGTGTTTAGTACAGAGCGAGGGCTGCAATGTTAAGAGTTTAGTTCTGAGGGAGGGCCGCACTGTCAGGAATTTAGTTCTGAGGGAGGGCCGCACTGTCAGGAGCTTTGTACTGAGGGAGGGCCGCACAGTCAGGTGTTTAGTTCTGAGGGAGTGCCACACTGTCAGGAGTGTAGTACTGAGGGAAGGCACGACAGTCAGGAGTTTAGTTCTGAGGAAGGTTCGCAGTGTCAGGAGTTTAGTTCTGAGGGAGGGCCAGACTGTCAACAGTTCAGTACTGAGAGAGGAACACACTGTCAGGAGTTTAGGACTGAGGTAGGGCCGCACTCTCAGGAGTTTTGTACTGAAGGAGTGAGACACTCTCAGGAGTTTAGTACTGAGGGAGGGCCGCACTCTCGGGAGTTTAGTTCTGAGGGAGGGCCGCACATTCAGGAGTTTCGTACTGAGGGAGGGCCGCACTTTCAGGAGCTTTGTACTGAGGGAGGGCCGCACTATCAGGAGTTTAGTACTGCGGGAGGGCCGCTCTCTCAGGAGTTTAGTACTGAGGGAGGGCCGGACTGTCAGGTGTTTAGTACTGAGGGAGGGCCGCACTCTCGGGAGTTTAGTTCTGAGGGAGGGCCGCACATTCAGGAGTTTCGTCCTGAGGGAGGGCCGAACTGTCAGGAGCATTGTACTGAGGGAGGGCCGCACAGTCAGGAGTTAGGTTCTGAGGGAGAGCCGCACTGTCAGGTGTTTAGTACTGGGGGAGGGCCGCACACTCGGGAGTTTAGATCTGAGGGAGGGCCGCACATTCAGGAGTTTCGTCCTGGGGGAGGGCCGAACTGTCAGGAGCATTGTACTGAGGGAGGGCCGCACAGTCAGGAGTTTAGTTCTGAGGGAGAGCCGCACTGTCAGGTGTTTACTACTGAGGGAGGGCCGCACTCTCAGGAGTTTAGTTCTGAGGGAGGGCCGCACATTCAGGATTTTCGTCCTGAGGGAGGGCCGAACTGTCAGGAGCATTGTACTGAGGGAGGGCCGCACAGTCAGGAGTTTAGTTCTGAGGGAGGGCCGCAATGACAGGAGTTTAGTTTTGAGGGAGGGCCGCACTGTCAGCTGTTTATTACTGAGGGAGGGCCACACTTTCAGGAGCTTTGTACTGAGGGAGGGCCGCACTGTCAGGAGGTTAGTTATGAGGGAGAGCCGCACTGTCAGGTGTTTAGTACTGAGGGAGGGCTGCACTGTCAGAAGTTTAGTACTGAGTGAGGGCTGCACTGTCAGGAGTGTAGTACTGAGGGAAGGCACGACAGTCAGGAGTTTAGTTCTGAGGAAGGTTCGCAGTGTCAGGAGTTTCGTTCTGAGGGACGGTCAGACTGTCAACAGTTCAGTACTGAAAGAG
>NW_025182588.1:0-2577 GCF_004010195.1 Chiloscyllium plagiosum | reverse complement strand
GCATCATACTAAATTCGGTCACACGCAGAGACATTGCAGCAAGCTGCCATCAAATACGGAGGTGGATGGATTCAGGCCCACGTTGGAAAACACACTGAACCCTAAAATCAGATAGAGTAAGCATTGAAGAGGCACGTTGGACAATCGCGATGAGACCCACATCTGCCATGATCACATGGCGGAGCAGCCGAGTTGGACTGAAAGACCGAACGTTCTGGTTTCTAGCCATCAGTTACGTAATGAGACAGAAATGAGTTATTATTCAGTTCGAGGACCTCCCGTCAGAGCTGCTAAAAATGTTGAGATGAGATATGTCCGAAACAAATCTTGTTACTGTCAAAATGGCTGGAGAGGAAATAATAAAAGAGAAGCTCCAGATAAAGGTGGACGTCAGGAGATAGTCAATAGAAAGGGAGGGTGTGGAAAGGCAGAGGGAGCTGGATATGAGAAAAGAAGCGTCACTGGCCTTGCAATGTTAACACTGCTTTCCATTCTCAAAATTCTGCCAGACGTGCTGATATTTTCAAGTAAAAACTATCTTTGTTACAGAAACAGAATTTGGGAGAATTATCATCGGCCAATCAGCTCTACCTGCTCTTGGAATGTTTGACTGCCTTGTTCCAAGAGATCACTTTCGTCCAGCACTGAAAACACACAACGCAGCCCAACCCCATCCCCATGCCATTTCCCAGAATAAGCTGTTTGTTGCGTCAACCCGCATGGCAAGAAATCATTTTTCCTGTGAATTGTTCGACATTCAGGGAGATTTCCTGAAGGTTTCCATCAGAATCAGTTAAATTCGGTTCAGCACAATTTGAAATGGAACCGTTACTTCCTGTTTCCCGCCCCCCACCTGGAGCAAGTGGCCGGTTTACTGCATGGTTGGAGTAGAACCTATACCTTTGCAAGGGACATCATGCATCGTATATTCGCCTACACTGATCGACTTGTCTCGGCCACTTGCAGTGAAGTGAAGAGACTTTTCCTTTGGAAACAGACGTGTCAACGAAAGAGTGACGCGGCCTACAGTGGAAGTGGAATGGAGAGCTGGGCTCCAGTATGAAAATGAAAGCACCCATTGTGCAGTTCATGATCACGACCCGGAAATCAACAGTCGCAAACACTCAATTGAAAACCGCCAGAACACGCGTAGCCCTTTCGTTTCCAAGTACTGACAGGAGTGGAGTTGTGATATCGGCAGCAACAACTGGATAGAAACTGGCGCTTATATTCAGCGCCACAGACCGCTTGGACAGCTACCCCACGAAAGAAGCACGCCAGGTCTGTCATGACAAGTTTTTCAGCATCACTTAACTTTCGGCACTTCCTGCTCCTCAACACCCTCCTCCGTGCAGTAATGCAAATTGTTTGGAAATGAGTTAGCTCAATTGGGTAGGCGTTTGATTAGTGATTCAGAGTACCACAAACACAACGCATTCGGTCCCTGTGCCAGCTAATGTCGCCCTGAAGGTCTCACCTTTTTAACCTACTCCCTTTCTTGAGGTTCAGTAACTTTTAGAGTTAAGCCCTATCAGTCGTCTCTCTCTCTCTCTCTCAAAAGTGAGGTCCTGGTCCTATAGTCTGTGGGGCTACGCCAACTTTAATTACATAACTTTAGTTGTGTAATAATTAGCAATATAGCTGTGTGAGGTCCCTTGTGGGAGCTTCAAGAATGCAATTATAGAAATATTCATTAAGATGGAGATTGACAGAGTTGATTCTGAGTAGAGGGAATAAAATCTGATTACAGGAAATTACTGTGATATAAGGAGGAGAAGGTTACAAAAAAATTGGGAACATAACTCAACTGCATGACAAACATCTGCAGATCCCTTGGAGGAATTGCAGCAGTTCGTCTTTCCTATCTGTCACAAAATAAAATGGGAACGGTGACTCAACCATGTTGATGAAGGGAGATTATAGATTGTACTTGATCCAAGAGAGAGGCGTACAAAGTGTCTAAAAAGAACAGCCGACATGAAAACTGAGGGTATTTCAGATTTCAGCACGATTGAGGGAGTGATTAAGAGGGAAAATGACGTAAAGACGTAAGCCAGTGAAGTACTAGCTAATTGTAAATTCTCCTGACGTTCGCTGAAGACAAAAACAAAGGTTAATGGAAACAAATCCCTTACAATGAGAAACAAGGGAAGTTATAATATGGGTTCAAGAGATGGCAGCTCAATTAACTATATACTGTATTTTGCTTCTGTCATCTCATAGGATGTCAAATAATATCCCTAAATTGCTGAGGAGCATATTAGAGGGATAACTGAACAAAACCTCAGTATGTGTTGGGGAAATTTATAGGGTTAAAAGCAAAGATATCACAGGAATGCTACTCTCCACTGAAGCATACTTAACAAAGTGGTCCAAGAGTTAGTGGGTCTAATATGAAACAAGGAGTTTGAACCTAAAAAGGGCAATCTCAAGTTTCAAGATTCTGTAGAATCTAAAAAAAATGGATTGGAAGCTAGCTGATGTGACAGCACCTTTTTTAAAAAAAGGTATATAAGAAACATGGAATTATACACCAGTTAGCCGAAAACTAGAAACCAATGATAGGATTGGAAAGAG
>NW_025182587.1:0-2577 GCF_004010195.1 Chiloscyllium plagiosum | reverse complement strand
GATGTTCTGGAAACGCTTTGCTGCTTGCAATTCTCGGAGCAATGTGGAATATACTTCACACTGAGCAAGTTTCAGCTGGCTCATTGTCTCCGATGGACATTGCTGTGTTTGCCGCCAGCTCAGAGAGAGAACAATAGGAAGGACGTAGGAGTGAATAACGATCCGCGTGGGAGGGCGAATAACTGTTAATGGAGACTGTTAGCGGCTAACAATACGCAGTGTGTCATAGCAGACGAGGTGATAACAAGGAGTCGTTTGTGTGGTAGGGGTCAAGGACATGGGGTGTTCAGGCCCTAAAGTTATGGATCTCGATATTGAAGACCAGAGGGCTGTAAGGTCACCAAGTGGAAAATGAGGTGTTGTTCTTTCATCTGGAGCTAGAACACTGCTGCAAGCCTGAGACAGAGATGTTGGCCTGGGAAAAAGGTGATGTGTTAAAGTGGCAGGCAACCGCAAGGTCAGGGCCTTTTTTTCCGCGGGCAGAACCGGGATGTTCTGCGAAGCAGTCACCCAGTTTATGCTTCATGCTACATTGGGGAAATGACACTGTGAGCAGCGAATGCAGCGGACTAGGTTGTGGCAAAGGTGCTGCTTCACCTGGCAGTATGTTTGAGCCCTTGGATATTCAGGAGGGAGCAGGTAAATGGGCAGGTGTTACACTTTCGGCGGTTGCAAGTGAAAGTGCCTTGGCACTATGGGAGGTGGGTGTGGGGTGTTGCGAGTGAAGGTAGAGTGGAACCGAGGTGGAACCCCTGGCACAACGGGTGCGTGTTGGGACCATAACCCAGCTGAGAAAGCATTCTCTCCTATTCACTCAATGTCGTCTTTAGCAGCTATCCGGTATAACAGCGCTCTGTTCTGCACCTCGCCTTCTCATCTCCTGCCGAAAATAGCTTGGACATAAATATTTCCCAGTGATATACTGGCCCAATGTGCACAGTCGCGTTGATACACTCGTGGAGGTCTGCGTGGTCTTCTCCTGTTCTCTGTATTCTATGTTGAGGAGGGCAATGCTTGTCACTGGCCACTCGGGTGTCAGAGAAAAGTTTCGAAACAAAATGGTTGAATTATCTGCCAGTGTAGAGAGCCCGGTTCCTGGGGACGGGACAAACAGCAGCAGGGAGACTGAATGAGAAGCAGCTGTTCGGGAAACTCTTTGCCGTTTGCAATTCTCAGAGCAATCTCAAATGTATTTCATACTGAGCAAGTCTCAGGTCGCGCAACCTGGGTGGGGGGTTAGTGGCGTTCCGGCCCTCTGGCTCGTTGGTCTCGGCATATGATTCTTGCTTAGGGTCCTTTACTGTACCGAGTTGCGAGAGGTCCCTAGTTCAAATCGCGGACGAGCCCGCGTTTTTTAACTTGACTTGTGCAAAACTGCCTGATTAATTTTCTCAAAAAACGCCTTCGTGAAACGAGGTTGGGCTGTTTGGAGTACGAATGAGGCAGAAAACAGGGAAGTGAAATAGTTGGAGGTAGTGTTCAACAGGTTGACGTGAGTGGTCCGGTGTTTGAGGAATGTCAACATTCAAGGGAGATTGGAAAATTGGAACAGCTCTCCTCGGAGAACCGAACTTTTCCAAGTCATGAGGGACCTAGAAACAGGAAATAATGTTGTGAAAATGCTCCCACACCTGAAAGGATCCTCAACGATTCGGCAGAATTTTAAAGTCACGAGGAAAAGAAGTAAAAGTGACATTAGGAAGAACGTTTTCGTACAGGGAGTGGTTAGGGTTAGTAAGTCCCTGTCTGACACTGACAAAGAGGAAGATTCAATGGACACAAAAGGGAATTCGGTGGTCACGTTCAGATGTGCAGATTTAGGCTGAGAAGGCGAGAGAATGAAACGAATAGAGACACACGTTTTCTTAAGTGTAGAACCAGCAGAGCGAAGGTGGGCCGCATGGCCTCCGTCTGCGCTGTGACACATGTTGTGATTCAGTGTGAAATCACAGTTCGACCAACAGAATGTGGAAATTTAGAAATAAGTTTATATTTACACAGCCTCCATACGTCTGCGAAACAGCATATTACACGACAGCAGTGGAGGTCTTTGACATCAGGCTCGAACGTGCCAGACGAAAACCTGAAGTGTTCTGTGGAAGGAACACCGGGTGCGGCAGCGGAGTGGCGCAGCAGGAGCGTGCTGGGCCCTTAACCCAGAGGTTGATGGATCGAAACCATCCTCTGCAATGTCACCTCCAGCTGCTTTCCTTTGGATTGGTGCTCTCTTCTGCAAGCTGCCTTTGCATCGGGTTACCCAATGTCCAAATGGCATGTTAGCCTGTCGATGCACTCGTCAAATCAAGTGGCACGATTTTGGAGGTCTCAGAGGTATTCTGGTCTTCGTCGGTTTTCTCTGAACCGAATCGCAAACCCAGATCTCTGCGATGCCATTCAGCTGGTAAATGAAACACATGCCTTGCGGTTTTGTCTATTCCTTGCAGTAATTCGCCACCCTGGTTCAGACGAGAATGACAAGCATGTCAGAAACCGCATCACGACTCAGACATGGTCCCCTACTATTAGGACGTATACCACCGATTTTGAATAACCTCAGAGAGAGAGAGACAAGTGACA
>NW_025182586.1:0-2577 GCF_004010195.1 Chiloscyllium plagiosum | reverse complement strand
ATAGGTGATGGAGGTAAAGTGGGGGAGCATTTTGGGAAAAGTGACTAGAGCTGTATTAATTTCCCATCCATTTACTGCTCTATACCTCCACTGTGCCTTGACAAGGGATGCTGCGAATGTGAAAGTCACTGCGAGGAAGAGATGTAAATGGAAACAATTTAAATACCAATAGTTCTGATTAAGGCACGTATCAGTCTAGTATTTAAAGATGAAATAACTGAGGTAATATCCAATGAGATTTTGTGAATGGTGCAAAGAAGTAAGGGGAGGGTGGTAATGTTATAGTGGTTGCACTATAAGTCTTCAAATAATCAATGGGAATTAGAGAAACAAATATTCAGGGAGACTGGCGAGACTTGTAGGAGCAATAGGGTTGTCATAATAGGTTATTTTAATTATCCTAACCTAGATTGGAACTTCCAGAGTGTTAAGAACTTAGATAGAACGTAATTTGTTAAGCGTGTTCAGGAAAGCTTCCACAAGCAGCATGTAGAGGATCCTACTCGGGAAGGGACAAACCTGACCTACTGTTAGGAAATAGGGTACGATAGGTGATGGAGGTAAAGTGGGGGAGCATTTTCGGAAAAGTGACTAGAGCTGTATTAATTTTATAATAGTTATGGTAGGGACAAAAGTGGTCCACAGATTCAAGTTCTAAATTGGGGCATGGCGTATTTTGTTGGACTTAGTCAGGGGATTGCAGGGGTTAATGGAATCGTTTATTTCCAGGTGAAAGAATCCCGGGCAAGTGGGAGGGCTTCGAAAGTGAGATAGCTCGAGTTCAAGGTCTATATGTTCCTGTAAGGGTGAAGGGAAAGTGAGGCTGGAAGAGAGAACCCTGGATTACAAGAGATATTGAGGCTCTGACCAACAAAAGAGGAGACGTCGCACAGGTACAGGCAGCTGGGATCTAGGCAACCCCTGGAGTAACACAGGGGATACAGGAGTTCACTGAAGAAGGAAATCAGCAAGACGAAAGTGGGGTATGAGATAGCATTGGCTGAGCAGATCCAAATTCAGTATAGTAAAGAAAAAGAACAACTAGAGATAGAAAATAGGACGTCTTAAAATCCAAAATAGGCACGCATGTGTAAAACCTCAAGAGATGGTTGAGGTCCTCAATTTTTCTTCTGTATTTACCATGAAGAAAGACACGAAGACCTATGACCTTTGGGAGGTTAATTGTCATATCTTGGCACAGTCCATATCACAGTAGAGGTGCTGTTGGACACATTAGAATGCACAAAGTCAGATAAATCTCTTGGTCCTGGCCAAATATATCTAAGACCACTGCACGAGGCGAGATAAGACAGTTCAGGGGCTTTTGAGGAAGTGACCAGGAGGTTTGACGAGGGCAGGGTGGTGGACATAATCTATATGGATTTCAGTAAGGCGTTTGATAACGGTCCACATGGTGGGCCGCTCTAGAAGGTTAGATCCCATGGACTCCAAGGTAAACTTGTCAAATTGGCGGCACAATTGGCTTGTCGTAATGAAGCAAATGGCTATGGTGTAGGTATGCTTGTTGGACTGGAGGCCTGTGACTAGTGGAGTGCCTCAGGGGTCCGTGTTGTGCCCATTGCTGTTTTCCATCTATGTCAATGATTTGGACCAGGGTGAACAATGCAAAGTTAGTAAGTTTGCAGGTGACACTAAAATAGGAGGCATCGTTTACAGTGAGGAACGTTATCAGAAATTGCAGCAGTACCTTGATCAGCTGGGAAAGTGGGCTGAGAAATAGCAAATGGAATTTAATATAGACAAGTGCGACATCTTGCATTTTGGAAAGTCAAATTTAGGTAGGAGTTTAATGATGAATGAGAGGGCCTTAAGGACTGTCGTGGAACAAAAGGACGTTGGAGATCAGGTGCACGGTTGTCTGAAATTTGAGTCACAGATACACAGGACAGTGAAGAAGGCTGTTGGCACACTGGCCTGGACTCCCTGGTGTCGGGGAGTCCAGAACAAGAGAGCATAGGTTTAGGGTGAGAGGGGAAAGATATAAAAGAGACCTACGGGGTAACTATTTCACACAGAGGGTGATACGTGCATGGAATGAGCTGCCAGGTGAAGTGGGGGAGGCTGATACAAGTGCAACATTTAAGAGGCATTTGGATGGGTAAATGAATAGGTCAGGTTTGGAAGGTTATGGGCCAGGTGCTGGCAGGTAGGACTAGATTGGTTTGGGACATGTGGTCGACAAGGATGGATTGGACCGAAGGGTCTGTTTCCATGCTTTACATCTCCATGACTCTATGACTTATACTAATCTCTGTTTTTTGGTGCACCATACTGGTGAGAAAGTCCAAAGCGATATTTTCCATGAGGAGCTTACAAAGACCCAAAAGACCCGAGGAGTTTTCAGATATCCAACGCAACATTTTTCCTAGCACAGAAAGTAAGGATTTTTTCCCCCATGTGCATCTGTGTAAGATACTCTGTGCAGGCCCAGGAAAAGAGAAACCGGGCCCATCTCCAATTCTGTCTCCAAGACCCACTCTACTACACCTAACACAGTGCTTCAATATATACTAAGCTTGCAGAAGGACCACATGCAATGAGCAAGAGTGCCTGTAG
>NW_025182585.1:0-2577 GCF_004010195.1 Chiloscyllium plagiosum | reverse complement strand
ACAAGGATTGGATCCTGAATATTGAGGGTGTCCACAAATGGGAAGCGAGGTAAAGGTGGAGGGTTGGCACTGCTAATCAATGCACTGATCACAGGGTAGTCTGGTGTCAGCTCAGATTTCAGGTCCTGATTTCTCTGTCCTCTGTTGATCTCCCTGTTCCCTTCTACACCTTCTGGAACAATAAAACATTCAGTCAATCAAGCCCCAACCCACAATCTCCCAGCCTGTCAACATCCAGGCAAGTGTAGTCACAGCAGGGAATCACACAAGGAAAATGAAACCAAATTTGAAATAAATAGGTGCTTGTGTTTAATGTTTGTTCATTAGCAAGTAAACCAGAAATAGAGCTCTCCCAGGATTCTTATACTGCCCTATTTGAGGAATTCTCTTCCCCCTTATATCTAACTATTAGTACCCAGCTATAATTTACAACAATACTTACACCAACAGAAGGAAGGCATCTGTTCTCAAATAGGTTGAGACATACAGGATGGAAATAGACATTTTTCTCTCTCATCACCGCACCGCACCGCACTACACTTCACTTGCAGAGCTGGTCTAAAATGTCACTTTTTGTTATAAAACTTTAAGTTCTCTTGAAAAGGTGCCTTACAGGTAGTTCTGGGATTTGCATGTTAATGATGCCTGCAACCCAATCGAAAAGATGAAAGACTGAACAATCCAGGTTTGTTCAACATGTCATTTCAATGACATGGACTCTGTCATGTTTTTCCATAAATTCTATGTCTTATGACCTTATTCTTGACAACCACCTAATGAAGGAGCAGCGCTCCAAATGCTAGTGCTTCCAAACAAACCTATTAGTCTCCAACCTGGTGTTGTGTGATTTTTAACTTTATCCATTTTAGGGGGGGATTTGCAATACAAAATTATCCATGGTGTGTAGGGATGTCCAGGTTAGGATGGATTGGCAGTTCTAAATTACCCATAGTGCCCAGGGATGTGCAGGTTAGGTGCATTAGTCAGGAGCGTTAGTATTGTTAGAAACAAGTTTAATAAAATTTAGACGAGACCACCAAAACTGGAAACAAGACAATTTATTCTACGATCTTGCAAGAAAGGGCATCAAATGCAGAAGCAAATGAGCAAATTAGAACTTAGGTTAGTGTACAGTTGAGCTGAGTGAGGGCATCTCTCCAGACTTCTAATTACCCAATCTCTCTTACTGGACCAGACCACTGAGGAGAAAGTGAGGTCTGAAGATGCTGGAGATCAGAGCTGAAAATGTGTTGCTCGAAAAGCGCAGCAGGTCAGGCAGCATCCAGGGAACAGGAGAATCGACGTTTAGGGCATAAGCCCTTCCAGACCACTGCCCAGCTGCACTCCACCCTTATTACTTGCCCCTTCCCCAGGTTGGCAACCTTCCTTTCTGTAAATGCTGACACATACATTTATTTTGTCAAGATCTGGTTTCACATTTTGTATCAATTCTGCTGGTACATTCCATCCTCGGACATTTCATTAACTTGTATCGTTTTGTATAGCTCAAACATTTCGGTTATCTCAGCTTTTTGCTGAAAGCATAACTTTACAAAAAGAACTTTTTGTTATAGTAATTACACACCAATGTTAGCATTTAACAATTATACACTAAATTCACTAAAGTCCCTAAATACCTGCAGGGTTAATAGTTCTCTTGCTGTACCCCTTTTCAGTATGCTTTTTCTATGTCTGCAAAAACATACTTTACCCATTTCTAACAATTCCCCCATTTCTTTTCTTAACCATTTGTTGTTTTTGCAATCTTATGTTTTGCCCTCTTTTCACCCTATGGTGTCGAGGTTCACAATCTAGTCATTTCTGTCCTTCTAAGTTTGTACCATTATTGGTTGTTGTCCTCCCAAAGACATTACCAGCTTAGTCATTATCCATTTTAACACATTAAACCCTATCAGTAAACCTACAATTATTAGTAGCACATAAATGCCTAAATTCACTAACCATTTTCCCACCCGGTCAATCTCCAGTTACCCCATCCCCATCCTTCATCTTTTCGGAGTTCATCTTCAATTTTTCTTATATTGCTTATCTTTTTCTTTACTATTTCTGCCTTATGTTCCACTATGGAAGACATGTCTGGGATGAAGGTGCAGCATTCTTTACCAATCAGAGCAGAGGTTCCCCCTTTTTCGGCCAAAAGATAGTCTAAAGCCATTCGATTCTGTAAAGCTGTCAGTCTTGTGGCAATCATTTCAGTGGTTATGGCCGATATTTGGGATTGAGTTTCTCCCATCGGTGGTATCATTAATTAATTTTTCAAGGGCAGCTACTATTTCTGTATTTCCACCCCTGCCCTTGTAGTGCCGTAGTTTGGGAGTAGTGTCCACAGTAGACGGTCTCCTTCTGAGACCTCTCTGGTCTTGCGTCTTATCCCCCCTTCCTTTCTCAGGTTGGACTCAAGCTTTTCTATTCGGAGGTGAGGGACTACATAAACGAGGTAACAGCAGCCACTCCAACCTTTCTGGTTTTGGGGAAGTGTTTCGTCAACTTCATAACATGACACATTTGATCACACGAACATACTTTTCCCCGGGATGGATAGGCCTTCAGACCGCA
>NW_025182584.1:0-2577 GCF_004010195.1 Chiloscyllium plagiosum | reverse complement strand
CGAGCTACAAATCTTCGCACAAATCATGTACCTTATTATGCTTTCATAGATTGCCTTGTCTAGACATAGATGATTTTCTTTTCCGTTATGCAATTCCTCTTTCTCACACGATGGTTTGTTAAGGGGCCCAGTGGCTCAGTGGTAAGCAGTGATGACTTCCAGCGCCAGGGACCCGGGTTCAATTCACGCCTTGGGCGACCATTTGTGTGGCGTTTACACGTTCTGTGTGGGTTTCCTTCGGGTGCTCCAGTTTCCTCCCACCATCCAAACGATTTGCAATCAAGAGAATTGTCCATTCTAAATTGCTAGGTATAAACAAGTACTGGAAATTGCCCATAGTGTTCAGAGATGTGTAAGTTCGGGCATTAGTCAGGTGTAAATACAGAATAATGGAATGCGTCTGAATGGGTTACACTTTGGAGGGTCAGTGTGGACATGTTGGGTCAAATGGTTTGTTCCATACTACAGTGAATCTAATCTAATTGAGAGGTATTTGGTGTCTTAGTACGTATTTGCCAAATTTCTTTATCATTCCTGCCGTTGTCTGTTTTTTGCTCACCACCCCAGTTCACCCATACCAAGCCCTTCTTTAGCCCGTTGTAATTATCATTGCCCAACACTAAAACTTTCTTGTGTGATTTTGTCCTCACTCTTTCAATCTGACTTTGAAACTCTAGCATGTTGTGGTCACTCCTTCCAAGAGGATCCTTAACTGCAAGATCATTTCTCAATCCTTCCTTTTTACATAATATCAAATGGAAAGTGACCCGTTCTCTGGTTGGTTCCATGGCATGTGTTCTCAGAAACGATCCTTCATACACTCTTTAAATTGTTCTTCGAGCCTACCCTTGCCAAGTTGTTTAAATAAGTCAATATACATATTCATGCCATTGTTGTGCCCTTGTCACAAGCCTTCATTATTTCCCACCTTAGATGAACTTTGGAGGGACAGCGGCTGAACATTACTCTTCCCAAGAGATTTCTCCTCTTGATTTTTAATTGCACTCAGACTGATTTTCATTTTGTTCCCTTGTTGCAGTATCATATCTTAATGCAGCGTTGATATCAATCTTAACCAATACATCAATTTAACCTCCTGTTCCTTCTTGTCTACCCATCGGGAATACTGAGTATATATTTCACTGCCCAATCCTGAAATTCCTGTAAACATGTTTCAGTAGTCCTCACCAGGCCATACCCATTTGTCTCTGCATCTACAGCTAGCTCATCCATTTTATTCCAAATACTGTGTGCTTTTATGTACAAGGTTTTTAAATAGGTTTTATTGATTCGTCTTTTCCTTTTAATAGTTTCTTGTGCACTATATCACACACACCTCAGTCCCTCACATCCCCACACTCTCCATCTTTATCTGTTAATTTCCTGATAAACCTGTGGCTCATCTCTATCATTTATTTGAACCTCCAGCTCACATTGTGAACTGATATGAATCCTTCTCTCACCAAGTTGGTCAGACTGCCCGTGCCTGATGTCCTAATCACCTCTGCCGAGTGCTAAGCTTTTGACCTGCTGCCTTGGTTCCCACCATCCTGGTTTATTAATTTGAATTCACAATATTTGCACTCGGAAAATGCCCCATAAAGACATTGATGTGTCTCCAGTTACGATGCAATCTGTCCATTTTTTAAAGCTCCCACCTGTCCTGGAAGAGGTCCCAGTGATCCATAAAATCTGAAATCCTCACCTCTGAACTGGCTCTGTAACCACATGTTAAGCTAGAGTGTCTTCCTAATCCTTACCTCTTTTCCATGTGACACTGAAAGTAATTCAGACATTACAGAGGATGGTTCACACACACACACACACACACACACACACACACACACACCATATAACTTTGTGGAAGATTACCAGTAATCTTGTAAGGAATCAGAATGATAACTGGAATGAAGGATTTAGTTAAAGGTAGGATGCGAGAAATTAGGCTTACTCTTCATTTAGCGGAACAGACAAAAACGTGAACCTAATACAGTGCTCAAAAATGTGTATAAAAATTACAGGATAAAGTAAGAATACTCCATTTCTGTTAGTTGGCATTACATTGTATATGAGTCCCAGTTTCAAGATTGTCAGCACAAGAGCTTGGAGTGAGAAACGCAAAAACTTCTTTATTGAGAAATCTGTTATCATTTGGAATCCTCATGACTGGGAGAGTTGTGGATGAAGATTCAAAAGGGAACTGGATATGCACCTGTAAGTTCTGAAGTTAAAAGGCTACAGAGATGGCAGTGACAAATGGGACGATGTTGGGATACATTTCGGAAGCTGATGCATGCACAGTGGCCCAATCGCCTCTTTTTGTACATTAACGTTTGGTACTCTATCATGTACAGATGTTAATCAAAGCCAATATGTGACTATTTCCAGTTGTAAATGCTGATCATTTTTGCTGCAGCATAAACATTTAAAACGGTTAAAAAGTATTACAAGGTCAACTTCATGATGAACTCTAATTTGTAGTCAGCACATGAATATTCTAAATCTTGTACCCTAGTTACAAAAATAAATATTTCCTTTGCTTTTGAACAAAACAGTTTGAAAAGGTTTGACTTTTCA
>NW_025182583.1:1947-2577 GCF_004010195.1 Chiloscyllium plagiosum | reverse complement strand
AGAGAGCCAAGGTTTATATAAACATACATAATGGAGAAAAGAGTGGCTAAAGTAAATGTTAGTCCTTTGGAAAAAAGAGAAGGAGAATTTCGTTATGGGATATCACAGTGGAGGATACTAATATCTTGCCAGTAATTAACAAAGAGACAAAGGTAGGTGAGGATTTGGAAACTATCATTATTGCAGAACAGCTAGTTTTGAACTGTTGGAGGTAGTTGAGCTAATAAAAGAAAATTCTCCTGGCCCTGACAGAATGTATCCAGGGTACTAAAAGAGATGCCAGGAGAAATAGCAAATGCACTGTCAGTAATTTTCCAAAATTCACTGGACATTGTGGCAGTCCCAGCAGATTGGAAAGCAGCAAAAGTGACACCACTATTTCAAAAAGGAGGTGGACACAAAATACCCCAGTTAGCTTTTTTTCTGCAGTGGGAAAGATGCTTGGGTCTATGATCATGGAAGAAATAGCAGGGACTCGATAGAAATTGTCCTATTGGACAGACACAGGGTTGATGAAGTGCAGGTCATGCTTGACAAATCTTTTGGAATTCTATGAAAACATTTCGAGCAAGGTGGACAATGGAAAACAGTGAATATGGTGGACCTGGATTTCCAAAAGGCCTTCAACAG
>NW_025182583.1:0-1861 GCF_004010195.1 Chiloscyllium plagiosum | reverse complement strand
TGTTGTGGTTCTGTTCGCCGAGCTGGGAATTTGTGTTGCAGATGTTTCGTCCCCTGTCTAGGTGACATCCTCAGTGCTTGGGAGCCTCCTGTGAAGTGCTTCTGTGATGTTTCCTCCGGCATTTATAGTGATTTGAATCTGCCTCTTCCGGTTGTCAGTTCCAGCTGTCCGTTGCAGTGGTCGGTATATTGTGTCCAGGTCGATGTGCTTATTGATTGAATTTGTGGATGAGTGCCATGCCTCTAGGAATTCCCTGGCTGTTCTCTGTTTGGCTTGTCCTATAATGGTAGTGTTGTCCCAGTCGAATTCATGTTGCTTGTTGTCTGCGTGTGTGGCTACTAAGGATAATTGGTTGTGTCGTTTCGTGGCTAGTTGGTGTTCATGGATGTGGATCGTTAGCTGTCTTCCTGTTTGTCCTATGTAGTGTTTTGTGCAGTCCTTGCATGGGATTTTGTACACTACATTGGTTTTGCTCATGCTGGGTATCGGGTCCTTCGTTCTGGTGAGTTGTTGTCTGAGAGTGGCTGTTGGTTTGTGTGCTGTTATGAGTCCTAGTGGTCGCAGTAGTCTGGCTGTCAGTTCGGAAATGCTCTTGATGTATGGTAGTGTGGCTAGTCCTTTGGGTTGTGGCATGTCCTCGTTCTGTTGTCTTTCCCTTAGGAATCTGTTGATGAAATTGCGGGGGTATCCGTTTTTGGCGGATACATTGTATAGGTGTTCTTCTTCCTCTTTTTGCAGTTCTGGTGTACTGCAGTGTGTTGTGGCTCTTTTGAATAGTGTCTTGATGCAACTGCTTTTGTGTGTGTTGGGGTGGTTGCTTTCGTAGTTCAGGACTTGGTCTGTGTGAGTGGCTTTCCTGTATACCTTTGTGGTGAATTCATCAGGTGGTTGTGTGTTTTTAACTTTGCCCCTTACTCTTATAACTTTTGAACAGCAACAAAAGCCACGAAGCAGTGCGCATGCTCCATCCAACAATGGTCCCCGGATGATTGATGTCAGTGGCGGAGCTGGAGGAGCTGGCGGGGCAGTTGGTCCTCCGACCAATCAGTGAGTGAGGGGCGGGACTTGGCTATACCACGTGATCATCCTCGCGGACAGCGCGAATGTGCGGGCGGAGAATTGTCGGTAAGGAAAGGAATAAACAACAGGAAGCGGGAGGGAAATGGTGTCGGTATGGGCTGAGAGATTTTACAAACATTTGGTGCACATCGGAAAATACAAATTTGAAATTTAGTATAGTTTTTTGCAGTAAACGGAAAAATGCCTCATCGAGCGATTGACTCGAGTAAGCGCCGCCATCTTTGCGATTGACTCGAGTAAGCGCCGCCATCTTTATGCGGGGCAGCAATTCACTGAACACGTGCGGCCACCAGCTTTGTAGGGGGCAAAGTTCAGAGGGGTGTCTGTGCAGCCTTCTCAGGTAGAGAGTCATAGGGCAGGATTTACACAGGGCACATTCAAACACAGAGAAATTGATTTTTTTTCCTCTGGATTTATTTCGTCATTCATTTAAATGATTTGGATATGAATAGAAGCGGTACAGTTAGTAAGTTTGCAGGTGACACCAAAATTGTTGGTATTGTGGTCAGTGATAAAGGTTGTCTCAGAATACAATGGGATATTGATCAGATGGGTCAATGGGCTGGGGAGTGGCAGATAGGGTTTAATTTAGATAAATGTGAGGTGCTGCATTTTAGAAAAGCAAATCAGAGCAAGACTCTCACACTGAATTGTAAGGTCTTGGAGAGTCTTGCTGAACAAAGAGACCTTGGAATGCAGGTTCACAGATCCTTGAAAGTAGAGTCACAAATAGATAGGATTTTTTTTATTTCAAAAATATACTTTATTCATATATATTTAA
>NW_025182582.1:0-2577 GCF_004010195.1 Chiloscyllium plagiosum | reverse complement strand
GTGTTATCATGGACTGTACAGCATTGTGTGTGTATTATCAGGGACTGTACAGCATTGTGTGTGTTATCAGGGACTGTACAGCGTTGTGTGTGTTATCAGGGACTGTGCAACATTGTTTGTGTGTTACCAGGGACTACAGCATTGTGTGTGTGCGTTATCAGGGACTGTACAACACTGTGTGTGTGTTACTAGGGACTGTACAGCATTGTGTGTGTGTTATCAGGGACTGTACAGCACTGTGTGTGTGTTATCAGGGACTATACCGCACTGTGTGTTACCAGGGACTGTACAATACTGTGTGTTTGTTACGAGGGACTGTACAACACTGTGTGTGTTATCAGTGACTGTACAGCACTGTGTGTGTTATCAGGGATTGTACAGCATTGTGTGTGTGTTATCAGAGACTGTACAGCACTGCGTGTGTTATCAGGGATGGTACAGCATTGTGTGTGTGTGTTATCAGGGACTGTACTGCACTGTGTGTGTTATCAGGCACTGTACCACACTGTGTGTTTGTTACCAGGGACTGTTCAGCATTGTGTGTGTGTTATCTGGGACTGTACAGAACTGTGTGTGTTATCAGGGATTGTACAGCATTGTGTGTGTCTTATCAGGGACTGTACAGCACTGTGTGTGTGTTATCAGGGTCTGTATAGCATTGTGTGTGTGTTTTTTGGGACTGTACAGTACTGTGCGTTTTATCAGGGATTGTATAGCATTGTGTGTGTGTTATCAGGGACTGTACAACACTGTGTGTGTTATCAGGCACTGTACAACACTGTGTGTGTGTTACCAGGGACTGTACAGCATTTTGTGTGTGTGTGTGTTATCAGGGACTGTACAACACTGTGTGTGTGATCAGGGACTGTACAATACTGTGTGTGTATTATCAGGGACTGTACAATACTGTTTGTGTGTTATCAGGGACTATAAAGCACTGTGTGTGTGTGATATCAGGGACTGTACAGCATTGTGTGTGTGTTATCAGGGACTGTACAACACTGTGTGTGTTATCAGGGACTGTATAGCATTGTGTGTGTGTGTTATCAGGAACTGTACAGCACTGTGTGTGTGTTATCAGGTACTGTACAACACTGTGTATGTGTTATCAGGGACTGTACCGAATTGTGTGTGTGATATCAGGGACTGTACAGCACTGTGTGCGTTATCAGGCACTGTACTGCATTGTGTGTTTGTTATCAGGGACTGTATAGCATTGTGTGTATATTATCAGGGACTGTAAAGCACTGTGTGTGTGTATTATCAGGGACTGTACAACACTGTGTGTATGTTATCAGGGACTGTACAACACTGTGTGTGTGTTACCAGGGACTGTACAGCATTGTGTGTGTGTGTTATCAGGGACTGTACAGCATTGTGTGTGTGTTACCAGAGACTGTACAACAGTGTGTGTGCGTGTTATCAGGGACTGTACAACGTTGTGTATGTGTTATCAGGGACTGTACTGCACTGTGTGTGTTATCAGGGACTGTACAACACTGCGTGTGTGTTATCAGGAACTGTACAACATTGTGTGTGTGTTATGAGGGACTGTACAGCATTGTGTGTGTGTTATCAGGGACTGTACAACACTGTGTGTGCTATCAGGGACAGTACAGCATTGTGTGTGTTATCACGGACTGTGCAACATTGTTTGTGTGTTACCAGGGACTGTACAGCATTGTGTGTGTGTGTTATCAGGGACTCTAAACACTGTGTGTGTGATCGGGGACTGTACAATACTCTGTGTGTAATATCAGGGACTGTACAATACTGTGTGTGTGTTATCAGGGACTATACAGCACTGTGTGTGTGTTATCAGGGACTGAACAGCATTGTGTGTGTGTTACCAGGGACTGTACAACAGTGTGTGCGCATGTTATCAGCGACTGTACAACGTTGTGTGTGTGTTATCAGGGACTGTACTGCACTGTGTGTGTGCTATCAGGGACTGTACAGCATTGTGTGTGTTATCAGGGACTGTGCAACACTGCGTGTGTGTTATCAGGAACTGTACAGCATTGTGTGTGTGTGTTATGAGGGACTGTACAGCATTGTGTGTGTGTTATCAGGGACTGTACAGCACTGTTTGTGTGTGTTATCAGGGATTGTACAACATTGTGTGTGTGTGAAATCAGGGACTGTTCAGCACTGTGTGTGTTAACAGGGACTGTACAGCATTATGTGTGTTATCAGGGACTGTACAACACTGTGTGTGCTATCAGGGACTGTACAGCATTGTGTGTGTTATCAGGGATTGTACAGCATTGTGTGTGTGTGAAATCAGGGACTGTACAACACTGTGTGTGTTAACAGGGACTGTGCAACATTGTTTGTGTGTTACCAGGGACTACAGCATTGTGTGTGTGTTATCAAGGACTGTACAACACTGTGTGTGTGTTACCAGGGATTGTGCAGCATTGTGTCTGTATTATCAGGGACTGTACAGCACTGTGTGTGTGTTATCAAGGACTATACCGCACTGATTGTACAGCATTGTGTGTGTGTTATCAGAGACTGTACAGCACTGTGTGTGTTATCAGGGATTGTACAGCATTGTGTGTGCGTTATCAGGGA
>NW_025182581.1:0-2577 GCF_004010195.1 Chiloscyllium plagiosum | reverse complement strand
GCCCTCCCCTGTCTGTATCGCATTGTAGACGCTCTGCCCTCCCCTGTCTGTTTCAAATTGCAGACGCTCTGCCCTCCCCCTGTCTGTATTCCATTGCAGACGCCCTGCCCTCCCCCGTCTGTATCCCATTGCAGACGCTCTGACCTCCCACTGTCTAAATCCCATTGCAGACGCTCTGTCTCCATTTGACATCTTATTGAATGACTATCCTGGTGCATGAGCAAACTGAGCTCCATTCCCTTCACCCGGTACATTTGTATAGATTGTTGATGAGCTCACACATATTCCTGAAGAATGCCACTCTTTACAGCTTTCCAAACACAAAATGAGTAATGATCTATACTCTGTATTTCCTGACAGCTACCCAGAGCGCCCCTGCTTCTGCATAACAGCCTGGGATGGTTATATGGCGTCCTCCTGTGCTGTGTAATTTACTGAGTACTTCATTCTGTTTGGTGCGGCCTGTTTGGTGCAGCCCATTTTGCCGCAGACACATTTAGGGCAGAACTATTTCAGCGCAGCTCATATTTATTCCTTTTCAGGCTTCGATAAAAGCATTAATCAAAGCAACAAAAATAAAAATAATGTTTATTTCCTTTAGTAAAAATTATAAAAAGACACTTGAGTAAGTATAACATTGACTCAGAGTTTTCTTTCAGAGCTAAAATGATAATTGGTCTTTCATTTATTCCGATTGAAAACATTCATGAAGCTATGGAGCATTTGTCTGATGCGCTCCCACATGAATTGCAACCGCTGCTGGACTGGTTCGAGGATAACTATGGAGGTAGACGATTATTCAGTGGAAATGGTCGGCGTCCACCGCTGTTTCCAGTTGGAATGTAGAACTTATATGAAAGAACTTTAAACAATGAGGACAAAACAAACAATAATGCAGAAGCTGCCCACAGGAGATGACAATGCAAACTTGATGTGGAACATCCAGTTATTTGGAAATTTATTGACAGTTTACGAAAAGTTCAGAGAGGAAGGGACATTTACTATGAGCATCTGATAGCAGGGCACGATATTCCGTTGAAATTAAAGAAGCAGATGTTCGAATACAAACACTCATAAGAAGATTTAGTGAGAGAAATGATGTTGAGTATTTACGAGGATTGCCCATAATTTTGAATGAACGTGATATTTTAGATTTTTCATAATGAACATATTTCGTTTATTTTTTTCTTTTTAACATTTTTACTAAAGACAACAAACATTATTTTTATTTTTAGTGCTTTCATTAATGCTTTTAACTAAGCCTGAAAAGGAATAAATATGAGCTGCGCCGAAATAGTTCTGCACCTGAATGTGTCTGCGGCAAAATGGGCAGCACTAAAATGGCCGCACCAAATCGCACGCGCCAAAATGGCTGCGCCGAAAGGTCCCACTCCAGGAAACCTGCATGAGTGGTAAAAATGACTCAGGGATTTTCTGCTCTTACACCTTGTCTTCAAGCAAAACAAAGTAAAAGAGAGAGACCAATTGGCTGCTGCTTCTGATGGAAGTAATATTCTTCTCCCTATCTGTGTGGAAAAATACAATAATGTCAACAGAACACCAAACTGGACCATGTGCGATCTCCATGACCATTTTCTGGAATGGGTGATAATGAACTATATGCATGTGCATCATTGCTGCTTTTGTGCACAGTGCAGTGCCTTTCATTGGCAAAACAAAATGTGCCCGCTTTATAATTTGATGACATCTTAGATTAGATTACTGACAGTGTGGAAACAGGCCCTTTGGCCCAACAAGTCCACACCGACCCGCCGAAGCGCAACCCACCCATACCCCTACATTTACCCCCTTTAACCTAACACTATGGGCAATTTAGCATGGCCAATTCACCTAACCCGCACATCTTTGTGACTGTGGGAGGAAACCAGAGCACCCGGAGGAAACCCACGCAGACACGGGGAGAATGTGCAAACTCCACACAGTCAGTCGCCTGAGTCGGGAATTGAACCCGGGTCTCTGGCGCTGTGAGACAACAGTGCTAACCACTGTGCCACCGTGCCGCCCATCTTTATATGTGTCTGCGTAAATTTTTAAAAATAGATTGATGTCTTCATAATATTTGTGTTAAAATCAACACATCTCATTCATAAAAATTATTCTCTAGCTTTAGTCTCCTTAACAAGATTAAATACGTATCCAGCTGATACACGTTTTCTGAAAATCATGGTTCAATAAGATTTCTCATCTAAGACCTAAACATATAATTCCAAAAAGAGAAGGCCTTCATTTCAGGAAATGAAAATCTTCGAAAGGAGTTACCTTTTTTTAATTAATTTAGAGGATCAAAACTGCACACAGTGTATAAGATGTGGTATCAGTAATGTCCGTACAGATGCAGTAACACATTCCTGATTAAACCCAATACCCGTTGCCACAAACAGCATCATTTCACTTACCTTCCAAATCACTTGCTACATCTGCACACAGACTTCATATGATTCATGTACCAGGAATATGAAAAACATCTGCATCACAGAGTTCTGTGATCTCTCTCCAATTAAATTGTTTCCTGTTGTTCTATCCTCCCTACCACAATAGACAACTCACATTATATTA
>NW_025182580.1:1328-2577 GCF_004010195.1 Chiloscyllium plagiosum | reverse complement strand
CCACTTCCCTGTGTGCACTTACTGGTCTCTCAGGCCTGTTGAAGATGCAGCAAATCCCTTGTCACACAGAGAGGTAAACAGCTTCTACCTAGTGTGGTCTCGCTGTGGTATCAGCAGGCCGGATGAATCACTGAATCCCTTGCACATTGAGCGTTTGAATGGCCTCTCTCCTGTGTGGCCTCGCTGGGGTCTCAGGGGGGAAGGATGAATCACTGAATCCATTCTCACACACTGAGCATCTGAATGGCCTCTCCTCTGTGTGGTCTTACTGAGGTCTCAGGAGGCAGGATGCATCACTGAATCCCTCTCACACACTGAGCATCTGAATGGCCTCCCCCACTGTGTGGGCTCACTGGGGTCTCAGCAGCTGCGGCATTTGAGTGTGTCTAATCCCACATTGGGAGCAAGTGAATGACCTTTTTCCCCTGAGTGAGTTCTCTGGTGTTTCAGCTGGTCAGAGGACTGAGAAAACCCTTTCCCACACACTGAACAGGTGAATGGCCTCTCCCCAGTGGGAATGCACTGATGTCTTTGCAGATGAGAAGAGATTTGAATGAATCCTTTATCATACATGGAGCAAGTGAAGGTTCTCAATCCTCTGTGCCCTCTTTGGTGCCTCAGCAGATTGCAAGATCGAGTAAACCCTTTCCCATACGCGAGGCAAGTGAGCAGCCTCTCCGCAGTGTGAGTGTGTTGGTGAGTGTCCCACTGGGAGGGGTAGGTGAATTCCTTCCCTCCTTCCCCACATTTACACAGCCTCACGCTGGTCCTGTAATCATGGTGTCTTCCCAGATCACATGACCAGTTAAATCCTCAACCATGCGCACAACATGGGAATGGTTTCTCTGGGCTGGGAATGCTGCTTTCCCTTCCATATTACCCATAATGATCAGGACCTGTGGAATTGGGTGGCTCTCATATCGCTTTCAAGTGTGAATTTCCCATCCCTGAATCCTTTGATAGTAAAACAAGTTTATCTCTGTCCTTATTGCAATAATATTGCAGGAGGAATTGAGAACAGTTCGTAATTTACTATATTGTTCGTTTCTGATCAGGATCTGATTTATCTGCTCTCAAGGTTGACATCAGTCTGTCTCACACATTGTTTCTATCCCTTTAAATTAGATCAGCAGTGAAGGACAGTGTTCCTTTAAACAGCCAGCCTCTGCACATGCTCCACTGGCTCAAATGAGCAACTTAAAGCTGGAGCTATGCTTTCGTGTCTCCATGGGAATGGGGAGAAGCTGGA
>NW_025182580.1:0-1279 GCF_004010195.1 Chiloscyllium plagiosum | reverse complement strand
GAAAACAGAAACAATGCAATGACCTCAGTTATGTGTCCTACTGTTATCATGATGCTGAAAGTAAGTCAGCAACATTTTAAACAACTTTGTGCACTTAACCAGCAGAACTGACACCTCCTCCATTACTTACACTTCTTGACCCATGATACCAGCTTATATGACAGTTATAATTCTTTGACCACTTGGTTAAAGCCAGGTAAGTCAGTTCCAACAACTATTAATAGATCGTATCGAAAGAGGGTGCCCCTTAACTGACATTCATTTCCCAAATGTGTTTTTTTTTCTTTGAAAACACTTGACATGGCTGGCAACCTGGCAATACAGCATACAGTAAATTGACAGTCTCAGTAGCCACTCCAATCCATGAAGCAGCCAGTAACATACACCAGTGAATTGATTTCTAACAGCAGCATTGCCCTCTCAGGAGAGATTGAGGAGAATGAAGCTGTCTTCTTGAGCGTATCTGAACATAAAACACTTGAAATGAATATTTTTTTTTAAAGAGCTCAGTAGGATCGATACAGTAAGGATGTGCTCCCTGGCTTGTGTGTCTGGAATGAAATAAACACTAACTGTGGTATCTTTAACCAGCGTCCCCTTCAGCTGCATCAATGTTGTGTATTTGTGAGCTCATCCAGTTTCACTCTCTTGAGCATTCCTATTGTTAACTGCTGTAATGTTGGGGGCCATGCAAATTCATGAGATTTGGAATTCTATTCCCAAACCTCAACCGTCTGTCATTCACTTTTACTCACTGAGACACTCCTTCAATTTGCCCTCTTTACCAAACTTTCCTTCGCCTGCTCTGATGTTCCCTTACTTGGCTCAGAATTAAGTGACCACAGAACTTTTATAGTGTAAAAGGAGGCGATTTGGCTCATCAGCTCCCCAAAGAATCCTCTTCCCTCATGCTTTTCTTCTATCTTTTCCCCATTCTTCCTCTTCCGATGTTGAAGAGAGGCAAGGTGGCGGAGTGGTTAGCACTGCTACCTCACAGCGCCTGCCACCCGGGTTCAATTTCCACCTTGAGCAACTGTCTGTGTGGAGTTTGCACATTCTCCCCATGTCTGCGTAGGTTTCCTCCCACTGTCCAAAAATGTGCAGATTAGCTGAATTGGCCATGCTAATTTGCCCGTAGTGTTAGGTGTAGGGGAATGGGTCTGGGTAGGTTGCTCTTCAGAGGTTCGGTGTGGAATTGTTGGGCCGAAGGGCCTGTTTCCACACTGTAGGGAATCCAATGTTCACGTCATTGTACCTGGCTCCATTAGCAGTGGATTCC
>NW_025182579.1:0-2576 GCF_004010195.1 Chiloscyllium plagiosum | reverse complement strand
GATTCCCCTAATGATTAAAATATGTCTATCTCAACCTTGAATATACCAAAGTCCCAGCCTCGAATGCTCTCTGCAACACTACCATCAGAAGAATTTCCTCCCTATTGCAGTCTTAAATGGGCAACTCCTTAATCTGAAATCATGCTGTCTGGTCCTAGACTGTCCCACAAAGGGAAACAACTTCCCCACATCTGTCTACCAACCCCTAAGAGGCTTGTGTGTTTCAATACGTTTGCCTCTCATTCTTCTGAATTCTAAGTTAAAAGTCACATAACACCAGGTTATAGTCCAACAAGTTTTTTTGGAAATACAAGCTTTTGGAGCATTGCTCCTTCAAGAACAGGTTCAACCTACTCAACCTCTCCTTATAAGAAAATTGCTCTATTCCTGGGATCAACTTAGTGAACAAACTGTGGACTACCTTCAATGCCAGTATGTATTTCCTTAGATAAGGGAACCAGACTGTTCGCAATATTCTAGGTGTGGTTTAATTAGTTCCTTGTATAATATTAGCAAGACATCCCTGCATTTCATATTCCTTTCCCTTTGGAATAAAGGTAAACATTCCATTTGCCTTTCCTATCACCCATTGAACTTGTATGCTAGCTCTTTGTACTTCATGCATGAGAATTCCCAAATCCTTCTGTACTGCAGTTTTTTCCATCCAATTTAATTATGTTTAGCTCCGCTATTTTTCTTGTCAAAGTGCGTAACTTTGCAACTTCACAATTTTACCCATTACATTTCATCTACCAAGATTTTGCCCATTCATTTTACCTGTCGTTATTGCTCTGTAAACGCTATATCATCATTACCTTTTGACTTCCCACCTGTTTCTGTCATATGCAAACTTGACAAAACATTCACTTTCTTCATCCAAAGCCATTTGTATATATTGTAAGTGATTATGGTCCCAGCACTAATCCCTGTGGCACCCCACTAATTCCTTGTTGTCAACCTAAAAATGCCCTTTTATCCCAGCTTTCTTATGTTAGTTAATCAATCCTCTATCCTTGTTGATATATTATCCCAAAAACCATGATCTCCTATCTTAATAATTGGCCTTAGGCATGATACCTTTCAAATGCCTTTCAGAAATCCAGATATGTTACACATACTGGTTTCCCTTTATCCTTCCTCTTGTTACATCCTCAAAGAATCCTAATATTTTTTTCCCCAGTCCTGAATGATTTGCCTTTAGTTCTGAGGCCATGTCCCCTGTGGCTCAGTGTGGGCGCATGGTGGCTCAGTGTGGGCGGCATGGTGGCTCAGTGTGGGCGGCATGGTGGCTCAGTGTGGGCGGCATGGTGGCTCAGTGTGGGCGGCATGGTGGCTCAGTGTGGGCGGCATGGTGGCTCAGTGTGGGCGGCATGGTGGCTCAGTGTGGGCGGCATGGTGGCTCAGTGTGGGCGGCATGGTGGCTCAGTGTGGGCGGCATGGTGGCTCAGTGTGGGCGGCATGGTGGCTCAGTGTGGGCGGCATGGTGGCTCAGTGTGGGCGGCATGGTGGCTCAGTGTGGGCGGCATGGTGGCTCAGTGTGGGCGGCATGGTGGCTCAGTGTGGGCGGCATGGTGGCTCAGTGTGGGCGGCATGGTGGCTCAGTGTGGGCGGCATGGTGGCTCAGTGTGGGCGGCATGGTGGCTCAGTGTGGGCGGCATGGTGGCTTAGTGTGGGTGGCATCGTAGCTCAGTATGGGCAGCATGGTGGTTCAGTGTGGGCAGCATAGTGGCTCATTGTGGGCGGCATAGCTATTCTATCAAGTCTATCCCACACTGTTGTGATGACTCATGTTTCAAGAGTAACACTCCCCACCCATGTGCACTCATGTAATCTCCTGGTATGGGTGAAAAATAAACAGATCTAACAGGTCCAGTTTTTTTTTGAAGAAATGCTTTGCACCATGGCGCAGTTATAAGCAGCATGGTGGCTCAGTGTGGGCGGCATAGTGGCTCAGTGTGGGCGGCATAATGATTCAGTGTGGGCGGCATGGTGGCTCAGTGTGGGCGCATGGTGGCTCAGTGTGGGCGGCATGGTGGCTCAGTGTGGGCGGCATGGTGGCTTAGTGTGGGTGGCATCGTAGCTCAGTATGGGCAGCATGGTGGTTCAGTGTGGGCAGCATAGTGGCTCATTGTGGGCGGCATAGCTATTCTATCAAGTCTATCCCACACTGTTGTGATGACTCATGTTTCAAGAGTAACACTCCCCACCCATGTGCACTCATGTAATCTCCTGGTATGGGTGAAAAATAAACAGATCTAACAGATCCAGTTTTTCTTTGAAGATATGCTTTGTGGGCAGCATGGTGGCTCAGTGTGGGCAGCATGGTGGCTGGGTGTGGGCAGCATAGTGGCTCAGTGTGGGCAGCATGGTGGCTCAGTGTGGGCAGCATGGTGGCTGGGTGTGGGCAGCATGTTGGCTCAGTGTGGGCGCATGGTGGCTCAGTGTGGGCAGCATGGTGGCTCAGTATGGGCAGCATAGTGGCTCAGTATGGGCGGCATAGTGGCTCAGTGTGGGCAGCATGGTGGCTCAGTATGGGCAGCATAGTGGCTCAGTGTGGGCAGCATGGTGGCTCAGTG
>NW_025182578.1:0-2576 GCF_004010195.1 Chiloscyllium plagiosum | reverse complement strand
CTCTTTGTTCTTTGTCACTAACTCCTTTTAATTGCTGCATTTTTAATTTTTGACAAAAGCGAATGGAACTCAGACAAAGTAAGTGTCTACAGCAGATTGTGAGCATTTGTTAATTTGCAATATAATAAGTAACGTATGATTAGGATTCATTAAAAATTACGCTGAACACTTATTGATGTTGGAATATAAAGTCCACTTTCCCCCTTATTGACACGAAGTATATTCCTCGATTTAATTTTCATATTTCAGAATCATTTCAGTTCAAATGGCAAAAGACAGCGAGAGTCGCTGAAGTCACTGCGTTCCAACCTGATTTTGGACACGTGAGAACTTCAGTTTCTCCCCCTACTACTCTCTCTATCCGAGCAACTTTCTCTGATTTCCTTTCCTACACATTTAAGCGGCCGTGCTCCAGGGGGAAATACTATTGGATGTTGTTGAATCTCCAGCTCGAGCTCTCCATGTCTCAGTGATCCCCAAGGGGAAAGGCACATCCAGGAAGGAGTCACTGCGGGCCTAACTATAGGCTGCACAGAGGGACACTGAGAATTACACACGGAGCTTGGACAGCCAGTTCCAAGGGAACCGATGTGACACCTGTGCCCTATGACTTTGCTTGGGAATTGAACCTGCGTGTGTTTAGGACTGGGACTCTTCCACTGGGTTAAATCCAGCCATTCAAAAGGGTCGAATATTTACTGTACGAATACCTGATATACTTCTGAACACCTCATGGAGACTATCATTTACAGCAGATTCTAGTCGATTGTACAACCAGGGAATTACGCTGAAAAGTATAAATATTTCTCTGCATTAACTCATTCATAAACGAATCACTCCATTGGTCAGGTATTTGTTGGAGAAGCACAGGCTGGCGTTGCATGTCAGGCCCCTGCAAAAATCTGGACATAGACTCTGTTCTAATCAACTGGGGACCTGAAAACTCTGATGGGGAGACCCTCCCAAAGAATGTGACCTTCACTGTCTGTACTGTCACTTATTCCTCCCGAGAAGGTGGTGGAGAGTGAGCTCACTTGCTTAATCACCACAGATTACTGGAATATTGCGTGCATCTGTTCCTGGGTCCGCACCTTCAATCTTGGGGATGGATTGGAAAGAATGGTACTGTTCAGATTGGGAATCTGATGGGACTTTCAAAAATCATGAGACCTCTGGGAGTAACTGTTCCCCGAATATAAGGTTCACGAATGAGACAACACAGGCTGAAATTATCTGCAAAAGTAACAGATGTATAGTAAGAGATGTTTTATGTTGACACAACGCTTGGTGTTTGTGTGGAGGGCCCTGCTGGCGTTCTAATGGAGGCGGCTCCAACTGACGCTTTTAACAGGGAACTAGGTCATTATTTGAATTTCACTGAGGGGTGGAGAGTCAATGGACAGAACAGAATGTCACAGTTATTTAGTTTCTGAATCTCAAACTCCCACTTTGTCAATGAGGACTTGGTCACTGACATCAAGAGACGTCAGCATGCTGACGCTTGGCTTGGGAGTCTTTGTTGTGGACATCGAGCTTTACTCACTGTCAACCTCCAGACAACAGGACATGTCTTCAGAATTTGCAAATGACACAAATTGAAAATGCAGGAAACAGGGAAGAGAAGAGTAGCAGAATTTAGGAGGACACATGCAGAAGTTATTTCTAGTCGGTCTGAGGATGAACGTGGTCCACAGGATTCCTGCTATCCTCACAATGAACTAATCAGAGCCAGACTTCCTTATTGTTCGCGGCCAATTAATATGAAGCACAGAATTCCTGTGAAACAGACACGAGAGAGGCGAGAGCTTTCTGTTTGTCATAAAGAGCAAAACAGTCACGCAATGACCGTGGGGGAGTGACATTTCCTGGATTTAATCAAAATCACACCCTGACAAGGTGAACCCTCCAACTCCCTGAGGGACTGTGATTTGTAAAGCATATTCCACGTGAAGCTTGTTCAGAATCAGTCACAGATTTTTTTAAATCTGCAATCTGACTAGATTGATCCTGAAGGCAGAAGTTTTAGAGACGCTGCAGAAAAGATTTACCACCATGCTTCCTGGACTGGAGGGCATTTCTTATGCAGTAAGATTGAGGGATAGGGGGCTTTTCTCATTAGAGTGAAGAAGGATGTGGGGTGAATTGAGAAGGGTGTATATGATGATAAGAACTACAGATAGAATGAATAGCCAGAGACTTCTTCCAAGTACAGAAATGTCTTCATAAGGGGGCATAATTTAAAAGTGATTGGAGGAAGGTTATTGGGGAGATGAGAGGTAAGTTCTTTCTATGCACCGACCAGACTCTGTGGCGGTGGTAGTTCGATCAGATGCATTATGGATGTTTCCGTGACTCTTGGATAGGCACATGGAAGATAGGTTATGCAGATTAGTTTGACCTTAAAGTAGATTAACCGATCAGCACATCATCGAGGGCTCAAGGGCCTGCACTGTACTCTTCTGTATGAATTGTCCTCCACATTATTGACTCCACTGTCAGTTAAAGTTCTGATACCATATATCCCCCTGAACGATAATGTTTATGAACGTCTCACCATTTTCAACGGGATCATTCAG
>NW_025182577.1:0-2576 GCF_004010195.1 Chiloscyllium plagiosum | reverse complement strand
GGGGTACTGCACAATCGAAGATACTGATTCAGGGAATCCAGCAATAGCCTGATGTCTCCCTCTCAATTCGGTTTCCCGGTTTGGAAGCTGATGAATGTATTGGCTGCTCAGGGGAGGGCAGTCAGAGCCATGTCTGTGGCTCCACAAGCAGCCTGACTGTACAGGAGGGGAGGGAGAAGGAAGGAGGAGCAACAGTCACAGGGAGTCTGGAAATTGAGGAAATCATTAGCATTTCGTTGACTGTCAATGTAATTCCAGGATTGTGGGCTCGAGAATGTCACTGTGTCTGCAGAATATTGGTCTGGGAGATGGTTAGCAGCCAGAGGTCATGGTCTGTGTTGGTCTCAGTGACTCGGGTGTGAAATGTGACGTGGTCTGGGAATCAGAATTTAGCGAGGTAGATGGAAGGTTAGCAAACAGGGCCTCAAATATGTCAATCCCTGGAATACTCGCAGTGCTGTGTGCAAGGCAGTGCAGCACTAGGAATATTAAGTAGGTGAGAGTGTAACTGCAACGATAGTGTAGCAGGAAGCGCTTCAGATTCCTGGTACATTGGAACTGGTTCTGGGGAATGCAGCCACTGTACAAGCTGGATTGGGTAACATATGACAAAGCTGGGACTGATTTCTTTATGCAGTGTTTGGCTCATGCTGTTGGGATGGATTTACACTGATTTGGCAGGGCTATGGTAACCAAACAGAATAGTGGAGGAAACTACCGTTCCTCAGCCACACTTCCATCTGGTCTTTCTTTCTATTTCTATCCTCACTGGCACGTGGCATTGAGAATAATCTGGAGATCACTGCACTTGAGGTCCTGCTTTTTCACTTCATACCAAACTCCCTCTACTCAGGTCCCTGACACTATTTACTGTCCGATCAAATCTCCTCTCAGCATCCTCCGTTCCATCCTTTTCTCATAACTGCCCTTCCGCTGTCACAGGGTAACGAATCTCCTCTACACACTCTCCAGTCCAATTCCATCCTTCCATGTCTTGGGGTGACCAGAACTGCACACATTGCCCAAGCTGCGTCTGCGCTCATTATGTATACAGTTCCAGCATAAACTTCCTGCTCTAAATTCTGCACTTTGGCTGATAGAGGAAATGATTCCATTTGCTACATTAACGAGGTTCTTGGATGTTTCCAGCCACCTTCATTTATCTGCCCACACTGACCATACTCTCATTTATTGTACATTCCTCTCTATTGCTGATGTCCCCAAATGCCTTGCCATGCACTTCTCTGGGTTGTTTGCTCCATTCACCTGGCCCCATAGTTTCTGTTTTTAAACAGCCTGCCATGGAACCTCTTGTTAAATCCAATTAAGTCACATGCAGTTACAAGTTACTGCCTCAAACCGACATAGTCAGATTAATTACACACGATCTTCCTGGAACAAATCTAGACCGATTGTCCTGGAGTCCCTGGGACTTCCTCAGTGACCGTTTATCCACTGTCTCAGAATTCCAGCCGCGACCTATTCAGTCAGTCCCTTTCTCCACATTAAACAAAACTGCCATGTCAGCCATTCTCCAGTCCTCCGGCACCATCCCTGCATCCAGTGAGGATTGGATAATGTTGGTAACGATAAGGCCGGGAATTTTCCCCATCTCCTTTTAACAGTTTGGAACATTGTGTTACCCCTTTTTAAGGATTTGAATCTCCTGTATAATTCTCTGCTCCAAGTTTGTTGCTCCCAATATTTCACACTGAATTCCCATTTTGATTCAGACAGACAGAGGCCTCAGCCAGCTTTTGATTTGGTTAAGTCTCATTTTAGACGAGTTTCATGGAGGGTTTCTCTCCACCAGGTTAAGTGTTTTTTTCTCATGACACCATCCCCAATCTGCTTCATTAACTACCCTCCCTGCCCATGTGGACTTTCTCTCATCTGATACTAACACGAGGATTTTCCCCTTCGTCATAACAACTGCCCGCTGCCTGGATATCCCAGGATGCACCGGCCTCCCCGTCACAGGGGCCATCTTTAAAAAGTCATTACACTCTAGGTTTGTCACTCCGAAACACCCTGGACATGGCAGAGGGGGTAAATCTGGGGCTTCACTTTGAGACCAAGCCCCTGAGGTTCTGGTGGATGGCATGGTGCACGAGAGGGACATTATCTTCCTCCAGGACTGGCAGGGGAGCACTGAAACCAGATCCCACCAGTTTGGTCCGAGGGTGACCCCTGGGTCAGTGAGGTGCCAGCCTTCTGGTGAATGCCCAGCAGTGACCTTCGCCACTCCACCAGGGTAAGTGCCACCATCTGCACTTTGTGACCTCTCTGTCACTACACCCACCTCTCACCAAGGCTCATGTTCTCCCACCCTCACCCTCACCCCTGTAACTGTATGTGAACTTACCCACCCTCACTGAATCCAGCACCTTCTCTCAGTCTCTCCAACCTCATCACTGCCCCTCCACCCAACCCTGCCTGTTGTCTGTGCTGCCCACTCACTCACTCAAGACACATTGCCACCTTTTCCCCAGATTTGCCAGCTCTAACAGCTGCACCAAACGTTTCCATGTCCCTTAATACCACTTGCTAATTTTCATATCCCATAAGGACCAATC
>NW_025182576.1:0-2576 GCF_004010195.1 Chiloscyllium plagiosum | reverse complement strand
CCCGTATTTCCAATTGCTCAACCTCCGCCGTTTTTGCTCCCAGCAGGACCATTTGCACCACAAAACACACCAGATGGCCTCCTTCTTTCGAGACCACAATTTCCCTTCCCACGTGGTTAAAGATGCGCTCCAACGCATCTCGTCCACATCCCGCACCTCTGCCCTCAGACACCACCCCTCCAACCGTACCATTTATTGTATCAGTTGCTCCCGATGCGGTCTCCTCTACATTGGGGAGACTGGACGCCTCCTAGTAGTGTGATTTAAAGAAAATCTCTGGGACACCCGCACCAATAAACCACACCGCTCTGTGGCCCAACATTTCAACTCTGCCTCCCACTCTGCCGAGGACATGGAGGTCGTGGGTCTCCTTCACCGCCGCTCTCTTACCACCTGACGCCGGGAGGAAAACGCCTCACCTTCTGCTTCGGAACCCTTCAACCCCAAGACATCAATGTGGACTTCAACAGTTTCCTCATTTCCCCTTCCCCCACCTCACCCCAGTTCCAATCTTCCAGCTTAGCACTGCCTATTTTCTTTTCCGACTATCCACTCAACCTCCCCGACCTATCACCTTCAACCCCTTCCCCACTCACCTTTTGTAATCTATGCTTCTTTCTCCCCCACTGCCACCCTCCTCTCATTTATCTCTCCACCCTCCAGGCTCTCTGCCTGTATTCCTGATGAAGGGCTTTTGCCCGAAACTTCCATTTTACTGCTCCTTGGATACAGCCTGAACTGCTGTGCTTTTCCAGCACCATTCTAATCTAGAATCTGGTTTCCAGCTTCTGCAGTCATTGTTTTTGCCTACCTGACTCTCCAGCTCAGCCGTCCACCAGTTTACATCGGATTATTCAGCCGATATCTGGTCCTCCATCAACCTGAAGCATTTTTTGGTTGTAGACCTGGAGATTTACCCCTGTGTTCTTGCATCTTAATTGAACAAGCCGTTACCTTGTTGCTAACAATGGGAGCTCACTATGTGCAACTTGGCTGCCATGTGTTCCCCTATTAAAGCAATGAGAACACTCATTCGGCATTACATGTCTGTCCAACATTCTGATACCACATCGGCTTCTATTCAAATTTCATTAAAATTACTGATTAACTTCTGTTGCTTTGAGGTAGCATTTTCCGAACTTTCTTTATATTGCAGCTTTCTCCATTGAAACGATATTTTATTCTTTTGTTCTCCCTTCCACAGTGAACAATTTCATGTCTTTCCAAATTATACATCATTTGCAATTTTTTGCCGGTTGACACAAACTATCAACATTTCTCTGCCAAATATTTGAAACACTCTTAACAACTTTCCTTTCCATCTGTCGTTATCTGCAATTTAGGCGACAGGACGTACAGTAATTTGCTCCAAGTCATTAGTATCATAGAGGCCACATATTCCCAAGCTCTCCTGTTGTCTAGGGTGTCGTGGCCTTCAGATTAAATCTTCACCATTTGCCTTCCAATGCTTAAACAATTATGGTAAATTGCTGTTGTTTTCTTCAATATTTATTTCTGAAGCGAAAACAGTCGCCATCCGATCTGAAGCTCTTTCTCAGTGTGTTTCTAATCTGCACCCTCACTCAGATCAAGCAAATCCTTCATTGACTGCGATGCAATCGTCCATGAAGAGGGCAAATGTTATGTTGGCCTTAATTGCAACAGGATTGGAGCTTAGAAGCAAGGATGGCTCACTGAGATTTTGCAGGGCTCTGGTGAGAACGCACCCGGAGTAGTGACTTGTTCAGGCCTCCCTGTCTTAAAGATAATGTTCTCGTCACAGACCAAGCGCTAATAGACACTGCTTCGCCATTTCGTTAGATCATGGTTGACCTTATGATTTCTAACTCCACTTTTGTGTCTTTTCCACATTATCCAACATTCCCTTCCTTTCAAAGACAAATCTCGAAGATTCTCCTTGTTTGTCAAAAAAAAACAACTTCGCCCTCATTCTTTTCCTCAATAAATGCAAACCTCATGTACTCAAGCTCTCCTCGTAAGACATGTTACTTCGAATCATCCTCGTGATCCGAACATAAGCAACATGGGGAACTGGGCTTAAAATGTATTGATGAATTCAGGAGTAAGCTCCATCCTTCAGCGACTCACAGGCTGTAACAGAACCCGGTCTCCAAGTGCTGACCTCCTGCACGGCTGCTTTTGTATTGTTCCAGTGAATTAGTCGTAGTGCTGCTGAGAACTGTTCATCTGGAAATATATCAAAGATTCGTTAGACCACAGCAGGAATATTGCGAATATTTGTGAATCCATACTCGCGTTGGGATGTGATGGCATTAGTGTGGGGTGGGTGCAGAGGAGAATGACCAGCATATTGCCGGGGCTGAAAGGTGTCAGTTACGAGGAATCAATTGTACAGATTGAAGTTATTTTCGTGGATACTGAAATGGGACATACTCCACTTCATGGTATGTCTCCAAGTCATAAACCTTTGCGATCTCAGACACGTGAATAAAACCTGGTGATACGTCCGAGAACTGATTATCGTTATTTTGTTTCCCATTCAGAACAGTGGCATAACACTATGAAACGAAATAAGTCGGCGATCATAAACTGGG
>NW_025182575.1:0-2576 GCF_004010195.1 Chiloscyllium plagiosum | reverse complement strand
TGATGGAAGGACAGTTTTCAGAATAGAGGGTGGAGACTCATGATGCTCCACAGGGTTCAGTGGTGTTCTACATAAATGAATTGGAGGAGGGCATAGCTGGTCTAATTAATAAGTTTATGGTTAATACAAAGATTGGTAGAGTTCTGGAAAATGAGAAGGTTTGTCACAGGATACCGCAGGATATAGATCAGTTGGCTGCTTGGATAGAAAAATGGCAGATGGAGCTTAATCCAGACAAATGTGAGGTGATGCATTTTGAAAGGTGATGTACAGATGGGAATTATACAGTGAATGGCAGAATTCTC
Organism: Chiloscyllium plagiosum; assembly: GCF_004010195.1. NCBI lineage: Eukaryota > Metazoa > Chordata > Chondrichthyes > Orectolobiformes > Hemiscylliidae > Chiloscyllium > Chiloscyllium plagiosum. The sequence goes on along the minus strand of NW_025182575.1, from coordinate 2,271 downwards.
TGGAGTATTGATATGCAGAAAGATTTGGGTGTGCATGTTCACGGATCACTGAAGGTGGCAGCACAGGGAGGTAAAGCATTAAAAAAGGCTAATGGCATGCTTGCCTTCATTGGAAGGGACACTGAGTAGAAGGATTGACAAGTTATTCTGTAGCTTTATCAAACAATAGTTAGGCCACACTTGGAATATCGCATGCAGTTCCGGTCAGCACACTACCAGAAGGATGTGGATGTTCTGAAGATGGTGCATAAAATGTTTACCAGGATATTGTCTGTTATGGGGAATTGTGGTTCTGAAGAAAGGTTGGATAGACTGGCTTTGTTTTCATTGGAATACGGGAAAATGAGGTGTGTCCTGATAGAAGATTACAGAGTTGTGAACGGCATAGGTAGCGTGGAAAATATGAGGCGTTTTTTCAGGGTGTATGCGTCACTTACTCAGGGACAGAGGTTCAAGGTGCGGGGAAATTTAAAAGAGATGTGTGAGATAAGTATTTTACACAAAGGGAGTTGAGTATCTGGAACACACTGCCAGAGGAGGGGGTGGAAGCAGACAGAATAGTATTCTTCAATAAATAAATAATGCATGAATAGGAAGGGAATAGAGGGCTGTGAATCCTGTAGGTGAAGACAGTTTCTGTGAGGAAGGCCAAAATGTGTCAGCACAGGCTTGTAGGGCTGAAGGGCCTGTTCCTGTGCTGTATTGTTCCTTGTTCTTTGGTCCCTGCTGTTGAATTGGATTCTCGGGAGCCAGCTCCGTATGAAGAGCCTGTTCTCATTCTTTTGTTGGAGTTCATGGGGCAGCTGCTGCTTCCTTGCTGCGTCACTGATCAAACCAACAATGTGGGAAGACTCATGATATTTTAAATACACTGTCTGCTGGAAAATGTTTGGCCGAGGTTTTAATGTTGTTTAATAAGATAATGACGTCAATACACCAGTGTTGTTTACGGCTCAGAACGTTTACCATCATGGTCCAAGATTTAAATGCACCATCTCTCACTCGTGATAATACAGTTTTCAATGTTTCTCTCCCCTTACATGTTATGAAGAGGTTTGCAAACGTGTTTTGATGAGGACAGTGCATCTTCAACACCGTATGAGGGAGTGGGTGTCTGTTTGAATTCTCACTTGTGATAATACAGTTTTAAATGTGTCAGTGTTACTTTCCCCACTCTCTGGGGGATGTCGCTGCCACTATCCCCACTCCACCCTTCACTCTCGGGGTGATACCATTTTTAGCATCCTTTCTGTCTGAGAATGTCATTGTTCTTGTCCCTCCCTCTCTCAGGGACTGGGTGGGTGTTTCACATGCACCTGGTTTGTTAGATCCATTCTTGTGAAATGGGTAATCCCTGTTTTACTCTGGTAACAGTGAGTTAAAGCCCGGCACAGTTCACCCTTCATCTCCATCATATCTCAGGGCCTAAGGTTGGTCAGTACTGTCTAGTACCAGATCAATCCCACCACTTCCCACAGTTTTCCCTCTTTCCTATCTTTACTGGACACCTTGTATCCAGGAATCCCCAATCCCGGATTTCTGTTAGAGCCACAACCTCAGATTTCCACTTGACAATCTGCATCTGTAACCCCCCCAATACTGTATTATTAACCCATTTCGGTCTGTATCCCATCAATCAGGATCCCTAATAGGCAAAGGCTGTATTTAAATAATCTCAGTGACTGTGGAGACCTGGTGAGGTTGGGAACAATCAGCAGGATCAGTCACACCATTTGCATTCTGCACGGGACTCGGGATTCCAGGGGGCCCATTGTGCTCGGGTCTGGGACTGAGCAGCAAGAGTGAGGCCTGCAATCTCTGGTCTCTGTCCCTGATTTGTGGGTCCTCTCTGATGGAGACCATTGTGAAAGCCATAGTCAACATCGCCACCTGCTGACCAGGAGAAGCAAGAACATGCAGTGCTTGTGGGAATAACCTGAATGTGATCAGAGGACAAGGTCAAAAATCATACGACACCAGGTTATTGTCCAACAGGTTTATGAGAAAATACAATCTTTCGGAGCCTTGCCCCTTCTTTCAGGTGCTCAGAAGAGCAAACAAGGTGAATTTAATCAACAGAGAAAACAAACTCTGCTGTTCATTTCCTTCTCCCTATAGCTCAAATCCTGTAAATCTTTTCTGAACCCTTTCAAGTTTCACAACATCTTTCCGACAGGAGGGAGACTAGAATTACATGCAATATTTCAACAGCAGCCTAAACAATGTCCTATACAGCTGCAAGGACCTATGAACCTGCACTCCAAGGTCTCT
>NW_025182574.1:0-2576 GCF_004010195.1 Chiloscyllium plagiosum | reverse complement strand
GGTAACATTTGAGCTGCAGAAAGGACAATTGTCGAGTAAGGTTTGCATGGAGGGTCAATATGGGTCGATCAGAAACAGGAAAGGAGTAGTCGCTTTATTGGGAGTTATTCACAGACCCCTAAAAACAACAGAGACAAAGAGGAACAGATCAGGAAGCAGATACTGGAAACGTGCAGAAGTAACTGGGTAATTGCCACGGGTGACTTAAACTTTTCTAAATTTGATTGGAACCTCCTCAGTTCAAATCGTTTGGATGGAGCAGCTTTTGTGACATATGTCTAGGAAGGACTCCGGTCCCAACTGGAGGGGAGAATGCATTTGATTTGGTGTTTGGCAACAAACCATGCCAGATGTAAAACCTATTGATGAGAGAGCATTTTAGTGACGTTCCCTGACATTCACGAGGCTCATGGAAAGGGATAGAAATAGACAGCATGGGAAAATATTTAAATGAGGGAAGGGTAATTATAATTCTATTAGCAGGAATTGGGGAGGCCACATTGGGAACAGATGTTCTCAGGCAAATGCAAAATAGAAATGTGTTTTGGGAGCATGTGCTGATAGTGCTCGAGAGGTTTGTGCCACTGAGACAGAAAATGGAAATGTACGGTTAACGTTGACAAATGGTGTGGACAATCTAGCCAAGAAGAATAAGGAAGCTGACATAAGGTTGAGGAGGGAAGAATGAGGCAGGACTCTAGGAGAGTGACACGGGGTCCAGGGGTGAGCTGAAGAATGGACTTAGGAAAGCAAGAATGGAGCTTGAAAACGTTTTAGTGAGTAGGATTAAGGAAAACCGTAAAGCTTTTCCTTATGTAGGGAACAAGAGGATGGCCAGAATGAGGGTAGGCCCGATTGTGGAGGGAACTTTTGTCTAGAGTCGGAGAAGACAGGGAGGTACTTAATGAATACTTTGCCTCAGATTTCAGTCCTGAGAGCGACTTTCATGTTTCTGAAAACAACTTGAAACTGACTGATAAGTTCAAGCAGGTTGATGTTAAGAAATAGGATGTGCTGAAAATTTTGAAATACCTGAGGATACATAGGACCAGATGGGATATACTCAAATTTTCTACAGGAAGAAAGGGAAGGGATTGCTACACCTTTGGCGATGAACTGTGCATCCTCGTTGTCTACCGGCGTAATGCCAATTAATTTGAGGGTTTTCAAGAGAGGAAACAGCGATAGCCCTGGGAACTACAGACCTATCAGTCTTACGTCCAAAGTAAGCACATTATTCGAGTGTATTTTGAGAGACAGGATTTATTATTATTTGGAAACCATAGCTTGATTAGAGAACGTCAGCATGTCTTCGTGAGGGGCAGGTAATGCCTCAAAACCTAATTAAATTATTTGGGGATGTGACAAAACACATAAATGAATGTAAAACAGAGGCTGTGATGTACATGGGTTTTAACAAGGAGTTTGATAAGTGTCCCCGCGGTAGACTCATTCAGAAGGTAAGCAGATGTCGAATGCAGGGAAATCTGTCTGTCTGGATACAGAACTGCTAGTCCACAGAAGCTGGAGAGTGGTAGTAGATGGAAACTATTCAGCCTTGGAATTTGGTGACCAGTGGGTATGCCACAGAATTGGTTTTGGGACTTCTACCCTTTGTAATTTTTATAAATGACTTAAATGAGTAAGTGGAAGGTTGGGTTCGTATGTTTGCTGATGAGACGAAGGATACTGGATTATTGGATAGTGTGGAGGGCTTTTGTAGATATTCACAGAATGGAGAGCTGGTATGATATGTGTAGGATGGAGTTCAACCTGGAAAAATGTGAGATTATTTATTTTGGAAGGTCTAATTTGTATGCAGCGTTAAAGGCAGAATTCTTGGCAGTGTGGAGCAACAGACGTATTCTGGGGTCCACGTCCATAGATCCTTCAAGTCTTCTGAGCAAGTTAACAAAGTTGTTAAGAAATCGTATGGTGTATTGGTTTTCATTAGCGGAGGATTGAGTCGAACAGCTGCAAGGTTATGCTCCAGTTCCACAAAGCTCTGGTTAGACCACACTTATAGGAAGCATGTGGAAGTTATAGAGAGGGTGCAGAGGTGGCTTACTCGGATGCTGCCTGGAACAGGGGCATGTGTTGTAAAGAAAGGTTGAGGAATTAGGTATTTTCTCTTTGTAGCAACGAGGGATAAGAGGTGCATGGATCGAGGTGTACATGATAAAGAGAGACATACTTAGAGTGGATAGTAGGATAATTTTTTTTTTCCCAGGATGGAAATGGCCATTGAGAGGGTGCATAATGATATGGTGATTGGTGGAATGTTTGGAGAAGATTTCAAGGTAGGTGCTTTACACAGAGAGTGGTGGGTGCGCGGAATGTATTGCCAGTAGTAGTAATGGAGTCAGGTCCATTAGGGACATTAAAGCGACTCTTTCACAGGCACATGGGTAATAGTAAAATTTCGATATGTAGGTTATTTTGACCTCAGTGTACAATGCAATGCTGGCACAAATTCGAAGGATGAAGGGCCTGTACTGCGCTGTTCTGTTCAATGTTCTATGTTTCACGCTTTGTGTTCTTTCTAACGGCTGCTCCGGGAAGCGAGAAAGGAGGTT
>NW_025182573.1:0-2576 GCF_004010195.1 Chiloscyllium plagiosum | reverse complement strand
GCTGTCTGAGATCTTTGGTGAATTTCTATAGTGCATCTTGTAGATAGTACACACTGCTGCTACTGAGCACCGGTGATGGAAGGGGTGGATGTTTGTGGATGTAGTGCCAATCAAGGAGTCTTGCTGTAATGTTGTTCTAACCCAGTCTAACAATGGGGCTACATTCTCAAATAAAGCGCTGTGTCCAGACGATCAGAAGGAAGGTTGAAGGCTTTAGAGAGGGCACAGGCAAGACTTCAGAGAACAGTTCCAGGGATGAGAGACTTAGTTTTGTCACTTAATTAGAGAAGCTGGTATTGTTCTCCTTAAAGAAGGAAACGTTGAGAGGAGATTTGATAGGGGTGCTAACGATCTTGAATGGTCTGGACCGAGTAGAAAGAATCAAATCTGTAACCTTGACGACTACATCCTCTGGACAAGGGCTACAGTCAGGCTTGTACAACAACTCAGACTTATTTCACATATTTAACACAGCAAAACCTTCCATCAGAACATTATTTAAAGAAATTGACCAAATGTTTGGAGAAGCGGCTAAATTTTAAGGAGCCTCTTAAGGAGAGAATGGGAAAGACTCAGATTTATGAATTGCAGAGCTTTTGCCTTTGCTAGCTATAGGCATGCAATCCAGGACAGCACAGTGAGAACTGGAGAGGCACCCAGAGATCTCGAAGAGCTGCAAGGCTGGAACATATGAGGGAGATCGAGAAGGTGAGGCTACAGAGAGATTTGAACACAACAAACAAGAGGAGAAATTACAGATTGATAGGAAAGGGCTAAACAGTGAGATCATTGAACTAGCTTATTCAAAGAACTAACACAAGCACACTGGGCCAAAGTGACCTCACGCTGTGCTGTATCACTCTTCAACCCTGACCATGTTAAAATCAAGACATTGTGGAACCAGGAACCAATGTAGGCCAATAAGCACAAGACTAATTATTGACAAAAACTTCCAGTTGATATTCCTGGATAGCATCAGGAGAAGACTCCTATTCCCCTCCTGAGCCAAAGGATGTGAAAATCCTCACCGCTGCCCTGACTGTGATCAGTGAACTAAACAAAACTTGATTTTCCGAGAGGCAAGGACATAGTACCCAACCATGAGGTTGTGGGGGACAAATAGACCAATTTTAAAAATAGGTCAAGGTTAGGTAAAGAAAAGCTGTTTGGCATGTTTTATACATCTAAACTCTCAAAAACTCCAACTTTCATGGTTCGAAGAGGAATGGAAGGGAAACCCATCTCCTAGCTGTTATTTACCCTCAAGAGTATAAAAATGCCTTACCTTTTCCGTCAAGCCCTTGTGCACGCTGCTGATGGTGTTCAACATATAAAGCACTGCAGTCAGGAATGCAAAGGGGGATTTGGACCCCAGGAGGCTAAGGGGAGTCTCTCTCCCAGCGAATCCCAGTGATACCAGACTGTGGATGGTCTCAGGCCCTGGGTTACAGGACCTCGGGTTGCACAGGGCAGAGTGTGACCTGAGGAGAAGCAACAGCAATTAGTCACAAATTGATATTGTGCCAGCTGTAGATTGTGGGCAAAGGGGATACAAGATCCAGTGAGATATCACTCAAATATGTTGCCCCTAACTTTCAATCGTGTCCCGAACACACATTCTGGCTGCACTCACAACATTGAACTGTGAACTACCTGCAGCAAAGAGCATGAGTCCAAGGCTGCACTGTCTGTCTGGCTTCAGGACATCTGTCCATGCCTAGAGTGAATATGCAGTGAAAGGGGGAGGATCCACTCATTGTGATCCATGGAGGTACCAATGATATAGCAGGGTAAGGGTAGAGATTCTGCACAGAATCAGTATGGAGAGCTAGGCACCAAATTAAAAAGCAAAATCATTAAAGGCCACAAAATCTGGATTATTACCTTAGCCACGTGCAAATTGACACTGACAGGTAGGACTAGAGAAATAAATGGATGACTGATGTGGGAGAAGTAGGTTCTGAAAGTAGGGGATTGGCACCTGTCCTGTAGGATCTGCAAGATTGGGATAGTCTCCACCTGAACCATACTGGGACCAGTGTTCCAATGAGCATGTATAAAAAGGGACTGGATTTTAAACTAAATAGTAGGGACAAGGGATTAGTTTTGGGAAGATATGGTAACTGAAAGAGTAGAGATAACAAGATAGAAAAAGGAATTAACATGGGAAATGATAAACAGACTGTGACAGGAAAGGATAGAGAGCACAAATCTAAGAGGTTAAATCAATAGATAAAGCTAGAGGTTACAAAGCTAGTAAAAGGACAAAACTAAATCCAAATGCATGCAGCATTCAAAACAAAACAGATGAACTTAGAATGCAAATGGAAATACTAGTAAGTAAGCATGACTTGAAAGCCAAGAAAGGGACATGGCTGCAAGATGACAAAAACTGAGACCTGAATACGGAAAGATACACGATTTTTAGGAATGACAGAAAACCAGGAAAAGGTGGAGGCAGTCTCTGTTAATTCATGATCACGTTGGTCCAATAGATACAGATGACTTATGTTCAGGAAATCAAGTTGTAGAAACAGTTTTGGTAGAGCTGAGAAATTACAGAGGTAAGATGCCAG